>NC_136429.1:264022478-264207478 GCF_052849685.1 Lactuca virosa
TCGGTTTGAGGTTTTTACCTTGGTTTATGTGAGGCTTTTTGGTGAATTGATAGTGTAAGGATTTTGGGGGTCAACAACTCTTGTTCATGTTTTCTCTGACAGCTGATTGAGGAGAGTTTTCCTCACTGTACTCATTGGTCGAAGGCATCAATGTCGGCCCACTAGGTTATGTATCATCGCATATAGGATGATGATGTTAAGTTGGTTATATGTTATTTTGGTAGATCTGTATGATTTCATGTACTTGCTGGTTATTGTTTATTGTTATGTGCATATGGCGACATATTGTGGTTGGGTTGAGGTGGTCTTCCTTTGTGTTGAAGGCCAATATACGCAGGTGATCTAGTTTATATTGTAGGCCCAAGGGAGAGGTCCAACTTATGTTGTAGGCTCGGTGACGGTCCAACCTTGTGTTGTAGGCCTTGTTTGCGTGCATTGTATATATTTTGTTGTGTCATATATTTTGAGGGAAACTCACTAAGCTCTGGCTTACAGTTTGATTTCATGATTTCATGTACTTCAAATGACCGGGGGAAGGCAATGGCGTGATTGTGCATATCATCCTTGGATATTTTATTTATTGATGATTTTGAGATACTATAATTTAACTATGTTCTTGAAAACAATGTTTTTGTATGGTTTATGGTTTATTAAAGGGTTTTGAAAATGAATTTTTTTACTATTATTATGGGATGTTACAAGTTGGTATCAGATCCCATGGATTGAGAGAATTGGATAAACACTTGTGGGATTCCAGATTCAAACTAAGAATATGCAAAATAATTTTTCAAAAAAGTTAACTCTAAAAATACTGACAAGAAGGTTGCGGTGTGTACAACCAGCTAGAGCCAAGGAATGTATTCCCCAAGATACCCACACCTATTATGTTTATTGATGATATGATATAATTGCATGCTAGGTTGTCTGTCACACCCCTGAACCGAGTAAAACGGCGGAAACGTCCGAGGGTGGATGACGTCATGTACAATATCATAAAAATTGAATAATAGAGATCAAAGCATTACAACCATCATATTGATAATTTAATATTTTCATTGAGTTCGATTCATTGTTTGTTTGACTCCAAAAGCATACTATAAAATATAAGACTAACATTGCTACGCTCTGTCTTCACAAAACCTGTATGGGTACCTGTTTATTGATTCCCTGAGAATACAAGTGGTTTTAAAAAAGTATCAACATTTAAGTTGGTGAGTTCATAAGTATTTTGTATGAGAAAGATGTGTTTTTGTTCCTTGAAAATGATAGTGTGTTCTTTCAGAAAATCCAATATTTTCTTTAGAAAATGAGTTGTAGTCTTAAATGTTCCAAGACCGAAATATACAAGTATTTGCCATACTTAAAATAGTAATATGTAGTTTTATTCGTATATAACACCATTTGAATGCATGTTTCCATAAATATAAACTGTATTGTACTAGTGTAATGTAGTTTTATCTAAATAAAACCATTTAAATGTATACTATCTACATAAACCAAATGTTTTGTTAATACCCCTTGTGAGTCATTATAACCATGCTAATGACCTGATGGCCTGCTACGGCGTTCTTCAGACGTCGGAATAGTACGACATTTGTCACCCCAGATCTTCCGGTCCAACTGTAGCTAACATTTTAGGTGCGGGATTGTCAGTCCCGTATAGATCTATACACAAATATCACGCTCTCTTACGAGAGATTTTGGTTATAATACATGACTTTTGTTGATACTTAGATAAGTATTTGAAGACCTGTCTCACAAAGCCATATTGAATGTTTACGTGTAGTATGATGAAAACTCCTTTGCTTGTAAATGTATGTATCATCCTTTTATAGTGTTTACATGGTATAAAATAATTATGCCTTTAAATAATTATTTTTGGTATTGTATCTTGAAATGGTAAAATAGTGTGTATAAACTATACCTATTATAGTTTTATAAAAATGTTTCACTAAAATGATGAATCCTTTGTATATACATTATCATTTTTACTATGATAATTAAATGAATTGAAATAATTATATATTTATTTTTATATAATTATACTCTTTTTCTCAACATGTTACAAAAGGGTTATAGTTTTATAAACTATATTTATATAGTTTATTTTTGTAACCAAATTTGTACCGAATATGTATGTGTGTGTGTGTGTATATATATATATATATATATATATATATATATATATATATATATATATATATATATAGTAAAAACAACAAATGGAACGATTTGTATAATATCACAAATTTTCTTGTGTTTTAATTGTATCCCCCCCCCCTAAAACATGGAAAAATCGTGAAAACTGTAGGGGTATGACCTCACCTCGGGTGTGTTCTTTACTGGATATCGAAGTGAGTGGCGATGTTCTTCAAGTTAGAACACGTGAATATAGTCGTATCCTAATCTGCTTTAAACACATAATAACATGTGTAAATTAGATAAACTATAAGTGAAAGTGTTGTATTAAATACTTGATTTATCAAGGAATACTAACAAAGTTTCCTAAAAATCAATTAGAGGACTAGTTTTCTACGAAGTTTTCTTATGAACTTTGAGAGCAAAATGAGGTGAATTTGGGACGTAAATGAGGGAAATGGGGAGGGGTTTTCGGTTGTATATATATATATATATATATATATATATATATATATATATATGGTGTAGAGGTGATGTGACATATGCCTTGAAATGTGTAACTAATCACATTGGTAAGTGTGCCACCGTTTAAATCTTGAGATTTCGGCCTATCTTCACCGAAATCTCCATTATTTCGGTCTAAACAATAACCGAGAACCAAGGTCTTCGGTCTAGAGAGGTTCTCGGTCCAAGGAGTTCTCGGTCAAGAGGTTCTCGGGTCAAGTAGTTCTCGGTCTAAGGTTTGGATTTCGGTCTAGTCCCATGATTTCGATCCAAGGAGATGTCGGTCTAGGTTCCACCCACTAAAGGGTGATTTCGGTTTTGAATTATTTAAGATTTTTGGTTTTCGATCCTAAAACCAAGAATCCTAAAAGCAAAGTGTAAAGTGTTTTGTTTTACTAATTGACTTTGTTTGAATTGTTTGACTTTGGTTTGACTTGTTTGAATTTTATTGACTCGAAATAACCAGTTGTTACAGTTGTAGGCTAGGGATCTTCAGGATTTCCATGTTAGAATTGCCTGATTTATGATGCCTAATAGTCTAGGAGAATTTCTTAATATGCTATATGGAACTGACATTATTACTATGGTTTCTTAGTGTATGCATCATAGTTGTACATAACTAAGATCGGTATCTTGATAGATAAGATGTTGCTATACTTATTAATATGTATGATCTATGCTTGCCTGTTGTTTGATTATGTGCTTATGAGTTATGTATATGTCGACATATGTGTGTGTGGTTGGGTTGAGGCAGTCCTGCTTTGTGCTGAAGGCCAACAGACCCAGGGTAGTCCGGATAGACTGAAGGCCTGCGAGGCGGACCAGTCAGGCCGAAGGCCCAAAGAACGGTCCAGATAGGCTGTAGGCCCGGTGAGGCGGTCCAGACATGCTGAAGGTTCTGTGAGCGGTCCAGACAGGTTGTAGGCTCGGGGAGGCGATCCAGACATGCTAAAGGCTCTGTATACATGTTGTTATTTTATCTGTTTGGGTGTTGATACTTTGGGGGAACTCACTAAGCTTTGTGCTTATAGTTTTGGTTTATGGTTTCAGGTAATTCAGTAGATCTTAGCAAGGGGAAGGCGTGATCGTACACATCCTCGCGTTTTGGACTTATGATTTCTAGGAAACTATGATAATGTGAATGTTTTGAAAACTATATTGAAAGAGATTCTGATTTTTAAATAATATTTTAGGAACAACGGTTTTTGTAAACGCTTCTATAGAAAAAGGGTTGTTTTGAAAAGTTTAAATTTTATGATATTTTATAGATGTTACAAGTTGGTATCAGAGCCTTGGTTTGAGTGAATTGGAGGAACACTCATGTGAACCCAATCTCAAACTAAGGAAAAAGATTTTCAAAAAGATTTTCAAATGGTTTTCAAAATACTCAAGGAGGATGCGATGTGTACGATTAGCCGGAGCCAGTAAGTAGACCCCAAAATACCATACTGTTATTTGATATTATGATATGTTAGAAGAACATGCTAGTGATAGGCTAGGGATCTTCAGGAATTGTATGATAGAATTTCCTGATTATATGATGCCTGATAGCCTAGGATTCTTCTTTATATGAAATTGACATCATTACTATAGTTTGTAACATCCGAGATTTGTCACGTATTATGTTGCTTTTTATTCAAGTTATAATTATGAAATGTTGGGATTTTGGGGCGGAGCGTACGTTGGGCGTATAGGGTGTACGCACGGCGTACATATATGAGGTGCGGAACGGGGAGCCCCCATGCGTACGTTGGGCGTACCCGTACGTACGGTGGGCGTAGGATGATCAGATTCAAACCCTAAATTTTAGGGTTTTCCCCCTATTTAAACAACTTATAACCCTCCAAACCCTTATCCTCTGAGCCTCCCTTTTTCTCACAATGCCCTACTCGAACCCTAACTCCATTGCATGTATCTTGTGCTTACTTTGAGCATTTTGGTGTTGTTTTGGTGGTTTTGAAGAGCAAGGAGTTTGAAGAAGGAGCAAGGACTTGAAGAGAGCTTGTAGATCCAAAAGTTTGGCATCTTTTCTGACTTATTGGAGGTATCAAGTTCCAACCTTGACCATTGCATGCTTAGTTGTAGTTTTGGGATGTTTTATGTGACATTTTGACTCCATTGTTGAGATTTCTTGTGTTATGGTAGTTCCAGCCCATAAGAGTTGTCCTTTTGAGCTCTTGGAAGCATTTAGAGTCATAAAAATCAGGCTTTGATGGTTAAGCCACAACCATGCAAGTGTTAGATGCTCACAAAGTGTGTTTTAGGACTTAAATCATGTCTTAACCCCCATCCGTGCATGCAAAGACATAAAGTTTGTTACTTTATGGTTTAGGACGTCTTAAAGGACCTGGATCTATGTTTTGGATGTTAGGACTTAATGAATTAAGTCACAAAAGGAGTTATAAGGAAACTGGCCAGTATACTGGGCGTACCCCTGGTATGTTGCACGTACTAGGTCAATCTCGCCAAAGTGGTAAAGACGAGCTTACGCTCGGCGTACGTGCCAGGTACGCCACGCGTACATATGCAGAGTGGTCAAATGGATATTTGGGCCTGAAAATAGTTAGGCCTCATGACCCACTGTGGAGTAAGGCTTCTGGGCCTAGACCTAGGATATATGGTATTGGGCCTTAATGGGCCTTGAAAATTAAATGGATGGACTTGGGCCTTAATTTAATTAGGAGTTGGGCCTTAGGAGAAAGAGGCCCGCTAGGCCAAGGATTAGGAAACCTTGCCTTGGGACATGAATTAGAAGTTTGGGCCATAAGGGAGTTCTATTTGGACCCTAGGAAATTTATTATGATTTAGGGAGAGCAGTTATGAGCCAGTCGAGGAGTACGATTTCAGCATACACAACGAGGTGAGTCTCCCTTCGTAGAAACAGTGGGTCGAAGGCACCAATGCCGACCTACTAGTATTGATATGACTTAGTAATTGTCTTTGTGATAATTATTAAGGTGGTATGTATTGTTTGATGCTTATGTGTGATATACATGATTTATGTGGTAGTGATAGGGGTGAAATAGACCCCGTAATCGGTTGGAATAAAATCGATGGGTAGGTTGAGCACCCAGGTATGCTCAGTAGGGTAGGTCAGACACCCCGGTATGTCTGACATGGGTAGGTTGAGCACCCAGGTATGCTTATCGAGGTAATTCGGGCACCCAGATATGCATGACAATATGTTTATGATTTGTATGTGGTATGGTGGGGGAAACTCACTAACCTTTGTGCTTACGGTTTTCAGTTTTGGTTTCAGGTACTTCCAGCTCGAAGGGGAAAGGGTCGGCTTGATCGCATCGCATCACACCATGATTTTCCGCATTAGTGATTTTGGAATTATGACTCTGATGATGATTTTATATGTATTGTTGGATTGCACAACTAAACTATTTTATGTTTACATGGTTTTGGGAAAAATAATATGGTTTATTTTATGATTGATCAACTTAAAAATGAAATTTTCGGGTTGTATTTTTAAGGGTGTTACATAGTTTCTTAGTGTATGCATCATAGTTGTACATAACTAAGACTCTATAGCCTGAGAATGTTTGGATTGGCCTTATTTCCTGTTCTTGTTTGATGAAGGGCTTAGGTTAGGATCAAATATTTGACTGTTTATATTATCCAATGTTAGCATACATGAGTGCTGCAGGGTTGGTGGAAGTTTCATGAGCGGATGCAATGTATAGCGGGTCAGGGCGAGGAAGGATTAGCCACTCTTGAGAGAGTGAGGGCAGGGCGAAGATGTGCGCAAGATGTTGGGAGTCTGAGATCGAGGATTTCATAGGAGGATTTGTCATATCTTATTGCATTTTAGTGTCAGTTGGCTCCTCTGCACGGATGTTGCTTGCTTTGTGCTTTGTGGAACTCATGAGTAATGTGAGTTAACTACTGGGTGGATATGTCAAGTCAAATGTGAAAAATATTGGATAATCTCAGAGTGACAAATTTGACTCTACTGCACAACTCTCGTTGGAGTCCAACCGTTGTAGGGATGAGTCTGGAAGCATAAGATCCATACTCAAATCGAGGAGCATTTCAAAGATTCTAAGGATTGGTCATGGTAGGTAGCATGGTTGGATGCCATGGTTCGAGACATTGGTTCCGTATCTGTCAGTCTTTTGGCGTGGGTTGCCCAGGAGAGGATGGGTTTTGTGTTGTTCAGACCCCTATGGCGATATTGATGAGGGTTGAGTGGTTCAGACCCGGATGAGTATGTTGGTTGGCGGCCTCATAGGTTTGGCTAGAGGTCGTGCCTTGGGCCTCGAGGAACAAGGAGGAAGCGGTTGATATGATCGGTTTGGAATTGCATTTGGGATTTAAATGGCGGAGTGTCGGTTGGGGTGTCGTTATTTGTAGCAGGGATTTTTGCCTTCAGTTTTCCCGAGTTAGAGGGAGTGGGCATGCTTTTGACCTCCCGAGTTAGGTTGGATTCACAGCTTGGGGTCTGTTGGTCACGGTGGTTGGAAACAACATGTCAGCGTTGGTATACACAAGTGGTTTAATGTGGCACGAGTATCTTAGTGATGTGAGCAAGGGTCGTATCCTTGGGAGATAGGAAGTCAGGTGTCAGATTGTCGTATGGGTTGCATGCAAGGGTGGATGTTTAGATCATAAATCGGTGGTTGCCTATGCTTTGTGAGTGGTTATTATGTGAAGTTCTGAGGTCTTCAGCTGTAATTCCAGTTTTTCGTGGGGTTCATTTGATCCGTACCTAGAGGACCATTCTGTAGGCGATATTCATTTCATGGTCAGGTATGGTTGTACCTGGATGGGCTGCTTGGGTTATGTTTTGGTTCATCACCAGTAGGCGGTGGTTCGAGTTCTAAGTGGGGGAGAATTGGGATTCCCAGATTGAACGTTAGTCATTGAGGGTTCTGTCAGTTTGTTGGTTGATTTGCTGCTTTCAGTTTTGTTGGGCAGATGTTGATTGTGTTGGATATAGTGTCTAAGTCCATAACTATATTTGGTATGTACTTGAACCGACCCGGCATGGTCCATTTGGGTTGCACTTCACCCGAACAATTTATGGATAATCGTTTGAGAATAGTATAAGTTATGATTTATTAATATATTATAAGTCCTAATATATTAATATAAAATCATATTATTTAATTAGTATTGATCTATAATTAATTTAGAATTAATTTAGAGATCAAAAGTATGACTAATTAAATATGGGCTCTTGTATTTATATAATGTGGGCTAATGCTTATTTGGAATGGGCTAGGCTTGCATGGAAAGTCCATGGATACTCCATGGAGCTTTAACCCATGGATCTCATGGAAATGAAAAGACATGGGTATTAGGGTTTACATGGATGTAACCCTAATCCACCACACTATATAAAGGAGGCTTTGGTTCTTGAAATAACACTAGTTGATGTGTGTAAACCAAGAGGGCCGATTTCAAGAAGTTTGTGACTATTCTCTCAAGTTTCCAAGTTTGTGGTGATTTGTGACTTCCATTTGAGGCATCCACATTATTGGTGCTAGGCTCTCAAACTCCAAGCAATCAACTACTACTACAAGGTAAGTAATTCTACTAGTTTTATTTGATTCAAGTATCCCATGCCATGCTAGTTAGGATAAGAACCTTGGAAAAATAATTATTTGCATGTATCTTAGTCAAACATAGATCCAAGGTTTCTAGGGTTGCATGTACACCATAGGAGTGTTAGAATGCTCAAAACCCATCAGTGGTATCAGAGCCAGGTTTGTTTATTTGATACTTGATGCAAAAAAAAAAAAAACTTGAAAAATCGAAGTTTTGTTCAAAAGCTCGTATCAAAATTTCAAGTTTTGTATATGTACTTACGATTCTTGAAATTTTTGATATGAACACTCATAAACATATGAGTTTAGAAGATCATAGAAATTATGTGCTAATAATTGATTAGATTAGTTCTTGATCTTTATGTGTTTTAATGGAGTCCATAACTAGTTCTTAAGTTATGGATAACCAAAAGTCACATTTATAAATAACCATTAAAAGAACACATAGGTTACAAAAAATGAAGAGTCTTCATTTTTAATAACCATTAACTCATAAGTTATGAGAAATGAAAAGTTTTGAAAGTTTACAAAACTTGCCCTCAAGTTTTGGAACATGTAAAGTCATATTAAAAACTTTAGTTCCAACCCCTAGAATTTTAAAAGTAAAAATTCAACCCTTATACTTTATAATATTATAAGTTTAATAATATTTATATATGTATAAGATCAAGTCGTCTTACCGCTAGTACGTCTCATTCACGAAGCCGGTCTATAAGGGGGTATAAGGTTGTTGCCTATAAAATGGCAACTTAATGGGTGTCCACTCTCACCCACCGCTTCCTTGATCGGTGGAGGGTCGTTAGCCGAACGGGTAGGACAAGGACTTATAAATTCTTATTAAAAGTATAATGATAATACTAAAGTAACTAAACCTTATTGAATTCCCAATCTTAGTTATTTTAGGAAAATGTGAATAAGGTGCTAATCCATGAAATTACACTCTACACTTTGTTTAAGTAGTTAGTGGAGCGTGTGTGGTTAACCGGCACACTAACTTGAACTTAACAAGGTAGGTAAAGGGCGACTTAATGTTTATCATAGTATCGATGGAGCGTGTGTGGTTAACCGGCACATCAATTGAGGGGTAATAGATTAAGGGTACCAAGTAATTTGCATGGTTACTTCACACCTTGTTTTGTGATCCTCGGCATCCTAGTCACAAAACTTGAAGGGCACACTCGAGATTGAAACATGCCATTGAATAAAATTCAATGAATCTCAAAGAATCTAGGAGTTTCTAAACCAATTAAAACCTAATTAAATATTTCATTTTTCATGGTGGAAATTGGTGAATCGTCATTCACCTACCTTCAAATATCTTATAGCTTAGATTACGGCATCCCTCTTCTAAGTTATAAAATATTGTGTTGGGTCCTAGCCTTAATATTACATTTGGGTGTTTTGTTAAGGACTATCTCTATATCTAATCTAATATATTCCCTCTTCTTTTCAGATGTCTTCCAATAACAATGCTTCTGGCTCAAACCCTACTAGCTTCTTCTCTCTCATAAATCTTTGTGGGAGAGTCATCTTTGATGGGTCCAACTTTACAGATTGGATCAGAAACATCAGGATGGTCACTCGGTATGAGAACAAAGAATATGTTCTCGACAAGGAGCTGAAGGTACCCGAGCCAACTGCTACTCTTGAAGAGCTTGCTGAATATGAGGTACATGAAAGAGATGCTACAAAAGTGGCATGCATCATGATGGTCACCATGACAGCCGAGCTCCAAAAGTCCTATGAGGACTATTATCCTTTTGAGATGCACCAGGACTTGATGGACCGCTACCATCAAAGTGCTCGTCAAGACAGCCGAGCTTCAAAAGTTCTATGAGGACTATTATCCTTTTGAGATGCACCAGGACTTGATGGACCGCTACCATCAAAGTGCTCGTCAAGAGCGATATGAAATAATCTCCTCCATGATAACAACCCGAATGAAGGATGGTGAACCCATCACGGGCCACATGCAGAAAATGCAAAGGTATGTGGACCGTTTACTGAAGCTGAGTGTGAACTTCCCTGAGGAGTTAGCAGTAGACATCATTTTGCACTCCTTTCCATCGTGTTATGATCAATTCCGCATGACATATCACATGAACAAGGAAGAAGTCACCCTCAACAAACTTCAAGGACTCTTGAAGACCGCCGAAAGTGGTCTAAAGGGTAAGTCGGTTGTTACTACTCCTACTCCTACTCCAACTGCGGCCAATGTCTTGGCAATCGGGCATGGCAAAGGGAAGAAGAGAAAGAACCCTTCTAAGGGTACCAAGGGTAAGACCCTTGAAGGCTCCTCTTCAAGCAAAACCAAGAAAGGTTTTGTCACTCCTTCTGCTAACCCTAATAAGGCTGAATGCTTCTATTGCCATGAAAAGTCGCACTGGAAGCGAAACTGCCCAAAGTACCAGCAAGATTTGAAGGATGGGAAAGTAAAACCCAACCATGCAGGTATATACACTATATTATCTAATAACTCACCTCATTCTAAGTCTTGGGTCCTTGATACAGGTTGTGGTATTCACATATGTTGTGATTTGCAGGGACTAAAAAGAAGTGAGAATGTGCAGCAGGGAAAGATAAACTTGATCATGGGAAACAGGAAAGCTTCACCTGTCACCAAGATAGGAGTTTATTCCTTAGTGCTAAGTAGTGGGTTTACATTAGATTTGAATAAATGTTATTATTCGCCAGAAATGGAAAGAAATGTTATTTCCTTTCATGCATTGTATAAACAAGGTTTTACCTTTTATTTTGATAATAATAATGGTAGTATTGATGCTTTCTTTAATAATGTTCTTTATTTTAAAGCATTGCCTTGTGATGGCGTGTATGAAACTGTATCTGTTGTAGATAATCTAGGAAATAATGTATTGTGTATTAACTCTTCCACTAGCTTAGATAAAGCATCCTTATGGCATTGTCGTCTTGGACATGTAAGCAAGAAACGCATAGGCCAACTCCAAAAGGATGGAGTCTTGGAGTCATTTGACCTAAAGTCAGATGATAGTTGTGAATCTTGTTTGCTTGGTAAAATGACAAAGTCACCTTTTACTGGTACTTGTGCTAGGGGTGAAGGTATGTTGGACCTCATACACACGGATGTGTGTGGACCCTTCAGAACCGCCACAAGAGATGCTAATCGGTTCTATGTGACTTTTACTGATGATTTTAGTAGATATGGATATGTCTACCTAATCAAGCATAAGTCAGAAACCTTTGAGAAATTCAAAGAGTTTAAGCAAGAAGTGGAGAATCAGTTGGGCAGGAACATTAAGATGCTTCGATCTGATCGTGGTGGTGAGTATCTTAGTATTGAGTTCCTTGACTATCTTAAGGAATGTGGGATTGTCTCACAATTGACACCTCCTAGGACACGACAGTTGAATGGTGTAGCTGAGAGGCGCAATCGGACCTTGTTGGACATGGTTCGTTCCATGATGAGTCGAGCTTCGCTACCAATCTCATTTTGGGGGTATGCCTTAGAGACTGCCGCCCATATCCTTAATCTAGTCCCTATAAAGAATGTTGCCAAAACACCTCACGAGGTGTGGACTGGAAAAGTTCCCAATCTAGACCACATCAAGATTTGGGGCTGCGAGGCTTTCGTGAGACGCGAGACTCACGATAAGCTCGAACCCCGAAGCGAAAGGTGTATTTTCATCGGCTACCCACAGAAATCCTTTGGTTACATCTTCTACAGACCCAGTGATAATGTGGTCTTTGTAGCAAGAAGAGGATTCTTTCGAGAGAGAGAATTCATGAGCCAAGGAGACAGTGGGAGGCAAATTGACCTTGAGGAAATTCAAGAGTCAAGTGGTGAAGGAACCTCAAACCCTAGCCCTCAACCTGAGGAGGAAACTCCTGTTGAGCCGACTGAAGAATCTATACCTCTGAGGCGTTCCACCAGAGTTAGGAATGCACCTGAGTATTATTATGGTTTTCATATTACTGCAGAAGGTGAGACACTTATCAGTGATAACACACTGGTAAATCTGGATGAGCCTAACAGCTACACGGAAGCCATGGCAGGCCCTAAGGCTGCTAAATGGAAAGAGGCTATGGATAGCAAGATACAGTCCATGTATGACAATCAAGTTTGGAACTTGGTTGACAATGTACCTGATCGTAAGATAGTTGGGTGCAAATGGATCTTCAAGAAGAAGACCGACATCGATGGTAATGTACACACTTATAAGGCAGGACTGGTTGCAAAGGGTTATTCTCAAACTCCGGGAGTTGATTATGATGAGACCTTTTCACCAGTGGCCAAGATTAAGTCTATTAGGGTTCTGTTAGCCATTGTTGCATTTCATGATTATGAAATATGGCAAATGGATGTCAAAACCGCTTTCCTTAATGGAAACTTGGCTGAAGATGTTTACATGGTTCAGCCAGAGGGTTTTGTCAGTACAGAGTACCCCAGTAGAGTGTGTAAGCTCGAGAAATACATTTATGGATTAAAACAGGCACCTCGCAGATGGAATCTTTGCTTTGATGAGAAAGTCAAAAAAATTGGCTTTTCAAGGAGTGAAGATGAATCTTGTGTCTATATCAAGGCTAGTGGGAGTATAGTCAGCTTTTTGGTACTGTATGTGGATGACATACTACTCATAGGAAATGACATCCCAACCCTGCAGGAAGTAAAGTCCTGGCTTGGGAAGTGTTTCGCTATGAAGGACCGTGGAGAAGCTGCCTATATCCTAGGGATAAGGATTTTGAGAAACAGGAGTAAAAGACTAATTGGACTTAGTCAAAGCACCTATGTGGACAAAGTGTTGAAAAGGTTCAACATGCATAACTCCAAGAAAGGAGAGTTACCCATCCAGAGTAACGGCAGATTGAGTAAGACACAAAGCCCTAGTACTGAGGCTGAGATAGCAGAAATGAGTCGAATACCTTATGCTTCAGCTGTAGGATCGATCATGTATGCTATGACGTGTACTCGACCTGATGTAGCCTTTGCTTTGAGCATGGTTAGCAGGTATCAGGGGAACCCTGGCAAGGCACACTGGACTGCGGTAAAGAATATCCTCAAGTACCTACGGAGGACTAAGGACTGGGTCCTTACCCTCGGTGGCAGTGAGGACTTGAGAGTTGTAGGGTACAGTGATGCTAGCTTTCAGACTGACAGGGATAATTTCCGCTCTCAGTCGGGCTGGGTCTTTACTCTAAACGGAGGGGCAATTACTTGGAAAAGTTCCAAGCAGGAGACAGTGGCTGATTCCACTTGTGAATCAGAGTATATAGCAGCAAGCGAGGCAGCAAAGGAGGCTATATGGCTAAAGAACTTCATCGGAGACCTTGGAGTTGTACCAGCTATAAAGGAGCCAATGGAGATTTTCTGTGACAGCAATAGTGCGGTTGCCTTAGCCAAGGAACCAAGAGATCATGGGAGATCCAGACACATTGACAGAAAATATCACTTCATCAGACATCGAATAGAAGAAGGAATCCTCGTGGCAAAGAGGGTATCATCGGATGAGAACCCAGCAGATCCCCTCACGAAGGGACTGACTCGGGCTAAGCATCTCCAGCATGCTCGGAGCATAGGGCTGAAGGATGATATTAGTTTTAGTAGTTAGATAATCTTGAAATTTGTAAAATGTAATTGACATTTGATGATAAATAAAAGCTGTTATTTATGAGTAAAGTGTTGCTATCTCTTGTCAATCGTTTACTATTATTTCTTTTTGCATGTTTTGACTTCCAGAATAATTATGTTATGGTTTATATCATATTATTCAAACTCTCCACAGTCGGTCATATGTTGGAAGTAGATATGAATGAAGACTGTCATGGGTTGGCTTGTAGAGGTCTAAGATGTTAGACAAAGCGGGGCTACAGCACTCATGAGTGCTCATAAGTTCTGAGTATTGGATTCAACCCACGCTCACTTGTATCACTTCATGGAATTTATCTTGAGTGATCGTGAGACGGTAATATCATATAAGTCTTCAAACCTAGAGATATGATTTGTTGCCTATGAGTTGGTTATGCATTGATTGCTCGAAAACGCATTGGTAACTCGATGTTATAAACCGTGCCTTTGTGTGTAGTTCAACAAGTAGTAGAGCAAACATATGAGTCGAAGTTTATCTGTTCCTTCTAGGATTAGAAGCGATATCTGGGCCCCTCGATGATTTTGTTTTGACCTATGTATCGGGCCCGGTCAGAACTAAATTGATGTGTTTAGTTAAGTTCTATGTCAAACAAATCGGAAATCGGGAAACAAATGCTGGACAATAAGCAAGACCATGTTCCATGTATTTGTCCGGCTGATATCTAGAACAGAGGATTATATGATCACTTATCTAAAATGGCGCTTCATAGTTCAACAGAGTTTAAAGAGCTACGATTGCTGATCGGTTCCTGAAGTCATACTTGCAACTATAGTTATTAGACTTATCCAAGTGGGAGACTGTTGGATATAGTGTCTAAGTCCATAACTATATTTGGTATGTACTTGACCCGGCCCGACATGGTCCATTTGGGTTGCACTTCACCCGAACAATTTATGGATAATCGTTTGAGAATAGTATAAGTTATGATTTATTAATATATTATAAGTCCTAATATATTAATATAAAATCATATTATTTAATTAGTATTGATCTATAATTAATTTAGAATTAATTTAGAGATCAAAAGTATGACTAATTAAATATGGGCTCTTATATTTATATAGTGTGGGCTAATGCTTATTTGGAATGGGCTAGGCTTGCATGGAAAGTCCATGGATACTCCATGGAGCTTTAACCTATGGATCTCATGGAAATGAAAAGACATGGGTATTAGGGTTTACATGGATGTAACCCTAATCCACCACACTATATAAAGGAGGCTTTGGTTCTTGAAATAACACTAGTTGATGTGTGTAAACCAAGAGGGTCGATTTCAAGAAGTTTGTGACTATTCTCTCAAGTTTCCAAGTTTGTGGTGATTTGTGACTTCCATTTGAGGCATCCACATTATTGGTGCTAGGCTCTCAAACTCCAAGCAATCAACTACTACTACAAGGTAAGTAATTCTACTAGTTTTATTTGATTCAAGTATCCCATGCCATGCTAGTTAGGATAAGAACCTTGGAAAAATAATTATTTGCATGTATCTTAGTCAAACATAGATCCAAGGTTTCTAGGGTTGCATGTACACCATAGGAGTGTTAGAATGCTCAAAACCCATCAGATTGGTGGACCCTTTTCAGAAGCAGGTATGTTCATCTCCAGGTGGGTTGTGGTTTCTCTAGTTTGGGTGTCAAGGTATTTGAGACCATTGGCCGTTGAGTTCGTTGAAGGATTTAAGTGGTGACAGTTAAAGGTTAAGGAATGTGTCAGCTACCCTCCTGTTCAATATATTCTATGTTCGTTCGGTCTTCAGATGTGCTTACCCTTAATGGTAGAGTGAGAGCTTGGTTCATAGCAGACTCAAGATTTGGTAACCTTCAGGATCATCTTGGAGGTCTTCCCGAGCTAGTGGTGTAGTGATGGAATCCGTTCAGTCTCACAAGTATGGGGTCTTGTTTGACCGATCATGAGGATATTTCATGTTTTGAGTAAGGTGGCCTTCTCGATTATCTCTGGTGTTTCTTTTCGGATGAGATTATGGGTTTCTGAAGTATGTGTATGGGGGTGCTTCTTGTGAGCTGAGCAAGAGGGAATTGGGGCTCTTGGTTCGAATTATATGCATGGTTCACTTGAGTTTCAGCTTCCGATTTGGATCAAGAGTCCAAGAATTATCCTTTCTGCGGATTGTGTGCGACTTTGTTTTCGTAAGGATTGCTTGGGTAGCAGTTATGTGGTGCTCGGTGATGCTGTGAGAGTGTCCTCAAGGTCTGTGTGTTATCGGAAGCATTCCAGTAATAGGCTGTGGGCCTAGAGATCATAATGGTTCATTTCTTCTGCTTGTAGCGTTTTCGGGGTTGACGCATTGATGGGGTCGGTCAAGTCGTAAAATTGTTGGTTGGATAAGGGAAGTAGTAAGGATTGAGGGAAGTATCAGCCAGGTATCAGAAAGTCTCGGCAGGTTGTATGCAATAATTCCAGTTGTTCGCAATCGGTTGTTAGAGTTGTGATTCTCAGGTTGGAAATTCATTGTGCAGTCGTAAGTCATAAAATTCTTGGGGATTGTATCGAGTGGGTGCCCAGGTGGGGGGTACACCGGAGTCGGTAAGGGTTGGATGTATCGCAAAAGTTCGAGGTTGGATCGTAGTTGCTCGTCAAAGCAGTGGTTGGTAATGGCATAACTTAGAGTCAAGGGTGTTAAGATTTTGGGTTCTTTATATGGTTTGGTTTTGGGATAAGTTCGCGATCAATGTGTTTCGAGGATTATTCTTCATGGTTCTGGTAATGCCCCAGTTAGGGACTGGGGGTAGATTCAAATGGATGGTTCTACCTTTGTGAAGGTTGGGCTAATGAGGAGGTTTTAGGTTCCTAACATAAATGTTTTAGGCAACATCAGTATTTTGGGCAGTCTCACTGTTTTGAGCAGTATCCGTGTTTCGGGCTGTATTAGTGACGTGGGATTTCATGTATGCGTGGAGAGTTTGGGTGTTTGGGAAATGATAATTCACTTGCAGTGGGATTAAATAATCTCAGAGTAATTAGTTTGACCATGTTGCGTAACTCTCGTCTGAGTCTAACCGTTGCAGGAATGAATCTTCTACTCGAAGGATTATCTGAGCCTTCTGTCGAGTATAAGTGTTCTATCGCTATAAATGGCCAGTAACTTTGTTTCCCTTTTAAAGCAGCAATGTGATCAGGGGTTGGAAGCATTTTGTTTGGTACGAGACTCTATGAGGTTGGCTTGGTGACAATTGGGTGGGGGAGGTCTGACAAGGAGTCAGACCATTGAGACTTTGGGTTGCGGATCTCAGGAGAGGTAAGATTGGTTAGTATTCAAAAGATTGAGGATTCGTTCTTCATCGGGCTTGAAGAACTATTCTAGGGATGGTTTCAATAGATCTGGATAGACCGTTGTATGATTAGAGTTGGAAGTGTTATGGTTGGTCTGTTATTCATTGAGAGGTTGGCATGGAGATTGCTTCAGTGTGGGTGGTCTGTTGGGGAGTCAGACCATTATAGATTTCAGGTCTCAGAAGGGTCGAAGTGGTTTGCGTGGGTTGAAGTTTTGATTGTTGTCTTCGGGATGGAAGTTTCGGTTCGGGTTCCGGTTGCCATGGGAAGACTGTCTTAGGTGCAAAATTTCCGATTGTGATCATCAGGTTGGTCGTTTTGTTATGAATATTAATAAGGAGCGATTTTGAGGACGAAATCTAATTTCAGTGGGGGAGAGTTATAACACCTAGAATCTAGAAGGTTAATTGTGGAATTATGCCAATTTCAAGTTGAACTCGGCGAGTTGGAGGAGCCAACTAGGCGAGTTGAAGATGAAAAATCGTGGGGATTTAATGGGTCTACTAGACGAGTTGAGGAGCCTCAACTCGGCGAGTAGAAGCTGGCTTGACCGCGAAATTTAATGAGGCAACTCGAGGAGTTGAGGAGCCTCAACTAGGCGAGTTGGACACTCAGAAGGAAAACCTAATTTTAGGGTGTTGCACTCTATTTAAACACCTTAAGTCCCAAGTGTTGGCCTCATTTTCAGCCTCCATAACCCCTAACCCTAATCTCGAAACCCTGGAGCCTCCTTGAGTGTGGTGAGCTCATTGTGGGTGTGTTTTGGTGTGTTTGAAGATCATTGAAGGAAGAAAAGCTTGGTGCAAAGTGGTGGTTCGAGTAGGAGCTATAAGATCTGGGTTCTTTTCTCCATTTCCAACACATTTCGGGTATATAGTCCTAACCTTGCTTAATATTTGATTAGATTTCCTTATTTTGGGTTTTGTGATGTTTTGGCCTCTTTTTGGGGATGATGATGGAGTAAAGTCATTTTAGGGGTTGTTCTTCCAGATTTAGGTTAGTTTTGGTACCCGTGAGCTTAAAGGTGCAAGATTTATGAGGATTTTGGTGTCATGCATGCATTAAGTAAATTATTAAGTCCATTCCAAGCTTATGAGCTTCATTTAGACATGCATGAACTTAAAGTTGGCAACTTTACGTGGTTTTCCAGCTCAAGGATGTCAGATCTATGTTTTGGAGTCATGTCCCAATGGATTAAGTGCTTAATGTGTTAAGAGGTGGGTTTTTGGCGAACTCGGCGAGTTTGTTGGATAAACTCGACGAGTTGGCTCGGTTTTCCCCGACATTTTCAGATTGATAGAGGAACTCGACGAGTTGGTGGGTCAACTCGGAGAGTTGACTTGGTTTTTCTCGATTTGTGCAGATTAATGGAGAAACTCGACGGGTTGAAGGACAACTCGACGAGTTGGGTCAACTTGGACCGTTGAATTTGACTTTCGATTTATGTCTTTGATCAAGTTTGTCCCGAGGGGTGTTTGTGATAACCTGATTTGGATTAAGGAAAATATGGGCTTAGGATAAGACCTATATGGGGTTGGGCCCAATTCGGAAAATTGGGCCATTAGTGGGCCTTTGTGGATCTTTTGGTTTTGGGCCTCAGTTTTGGTGTACGTTGGGTCAAGGGTAAAATGCTCATTTTACCCCAAGTATGGATTATGGATTATGGCACGGAAATCAATTGCTAATTGGGTGTGTTGTTGGTGTTGATAGCTCGGGAAGCCGGCAGGGCAACATCTAAGGATTTCTTTCGGGGAGCTTCTACATTCGAGGTGAGTTTTCCTATTCGGAAAATTGGGCCATTAGTGGGCCTTTGTGGATCTTTTGGTTTTGGGCCTCAGTTTTGGTGTACGTTGGGTCAAGGGTAAAATGCTCATTTTACCCCAAGTATGGATTATGGATTATGGCACGGAAATCAATTGCTAATTGGGTGTGTTGTTGGTGTTGATAGCTCGGGAAGCCGGCAGGGCAACATCTAAGGATTTCTTTCGGGGAGCTTCTACATTCGAGGTGAGTTTTCCTCACTGTACTTATGGGTCGAAGGCACCAATGCCGACCCTTTTGGATTGTTATCATGGTTTATCTTATGATTTAGTGTTAATATGATCTGTTAGATCGGTATCCTGATAGATAGGATGTTGCTATGCTGTTATGGTTTGTTAGATCGGTATCTTGATAAATAAGATGTTGTTATACTTATTGATATATATGATCTATGCTTGCCTGTTGTTTGATTATGTGATTATGAGTTATGTATATGTCGACATATGTGTGTGTGGTTGGGTTGAGGCGATCATGCTTTGTACTGAAGGCCAACAGACCCAGGGCGGTATGTCACACCCCCAAACCAGAACGACGGAAACGTTCGGGGGCGGAGGACGGCATGTCAAGTATCACAACACATGCATTATAGTAATCAAAGTACAAACAACCATTGCATTTATAAGTATAAGTTTTACATAAGTGATTAAACATTACATATTCAAACATCAAAGTAGATGTGGTAAAAGACAAAAGACGCAGCACGATACTAGGCTAACTTCTCAAAAGCTTCGGGAGTGTACCTATCTACTGGATTCCTGAGAATACAAGTTAATTTGAAAGAGTAGATCAGCATTTAAGCTGGCGAGTTCATAAGTATTTTAGTTATATAAAGTATACTCTAAGTTCTTGGAAAAGTTCGCCTGTTCCACCAGAAAATCCTATATTTTCTGATATATTAAAAATGATAACCACAATAGTTCCTTCTGTAATTACTTAGTTTATACAAGTTATATATAACCTAATATCGAACGGACAGTTAAATGTGTGAATCTGCCCTAAGCCCACAACCAAATAAGGAACAGGAAGTAAGGCGGAAGTCATACATTCCACTGTCTATCAGATATTACTTATATATAACTCTGATGTATAAACTAAGGAATTATAGAATTAACCATTAAAGGTCCTTTATGTTATACTACCTTTGAGAAAGTGACTGATTACGTTCCAGAAAATCCTATATATTCTGATTTACAACTGATAAGTAGTTTTAATCCCATAAAAACGTTCTGTAAGGTAGTTTTAATCACATAAAACCGTTCTGTAAAGTAGTTTTAAATCCCCATAAAACCGTTCCGTTTTGTTTGTGGAAAGTGATTAATACAGTAGTATTTCTTAAAAATAAACTACTGAAGAATAACTACCCTAATATTAACCTGGTTAATTAGGGTTTAAAATGTGATAAAGTTGTAACCATGCTGATAGACTAGAATAAACACGACGATCTTTTGGTGTCGAAACTGAATATGTGACATTTGTCACCCCATGGCTTGTCTGCCGGACTGTAGCTAGCAGTCGGGATGTGGGATTGTCAGTCCCGTATAGATCTATACACACAATGCCCGCTCTCCCTCCAAGAGACTTTGGTTACAATAATGTAACATAGCAAGTATATTTGCTATGTACTGAAGACGTACTATCACATTTTAGTTTGAGTAAAGATCGAATTATATCCTTTTCTTGACAAAGTAGTTTAGACCTCGTATACTTATCTAGAAAATAGATTTCTCATTTGTTTCATAAATTACAGCTATTATAATTTATACGTTCTATCTGATTAGCATGATCTTCTCATGAGTGTACCCCTTTGCTCAGCATGATACAAAGGTAATGATACCGACTGAAGTAACGTTTTATATCCATATATGTATAATATACATAGGAAACGACCTTCGGACAAATAGCACCACCTTAAGTCCACATCCAGACAAGGAAAAGGAAGTAAGGCAATTCATTAGTCCTAAGCCCTTTAAGTCTTATTTATATATCTATACATATATAAACATGATTTTGACAATTATAAGATTAAATAGCTATATAAACATTTAAAAGAGTTTAACGGTGTTCTAAAAAGAGTTTATGTGACTTTTAAAAGAATTAACATGGCTTTAAGTCATTATGGAAATATTTGGTAATCCTTAAAAGTATAAGGAAATCCTTTGTGTGATTGATATCACATACAATAATTAACACAATTTAGATTGTGTTCAACTTGTATTCCCCCCTTAAAATCATTTTAAAACATTTTAAAGGTAGATTAAAGGGGTATGAACTCACCTTATGTTGGTGATTCAATTGAAGATATGGTATAGGATGATAAGTTTCACGAGTGAAGTCCCGAGCACAAACGGATCCTATTTAGCATATTATTACACATATATGTGTAAAGTTAGTGAATATAACTACAAATGTGTTTAGGAAACAACCTAGGATGCAAGAGTAACTCACCAAAAGAGTGTTAGAAGCAAGTTAGGAGGCTGAAATGAAGTTCACGGCCAGGAAGGAGTGTTCACGACCCACTTGAAGGGTTCACGACCCTATATGATGGGTTTACGGCTCTATGATGAATGGTTCACGGCCCAAAGCTTGAAGATCTTGAATTTCAAGATGAAAAGAGGGTGAATTAAGATGGAAGGTAAATGGTTTCACATGAACAACAAGAAGAGGGAAGTGTTTCTTACACTTTTGAGGAGAAAGGAGGGTTCATGGTTGATGATACTTGAGAGAGAATGGGGTGGTTCACGGCTGGAAGATGAGGAATGAGGAGAAAATGGCTAACACCCTTATATATATGTGAAGGTTCACGGTCCGAAGGGTTCACGACCGTGAACCTCGTTTGTGGTCCGAAGGCGGTGATGGCCGAGAAGCATTCACGGTCCGAGGTGTTCACGACCGAAGCCTCGTTCATAGTCGTGAACCTCGTTCACGGTCCGAGGGTTTTGGCCTCGCATGGGTTCTCGATCCAACTTGTTTCACTTCATTAAGCTTACAACACCTTGAATACAAGGTGTAAACACTTATATAAAATATTAATCTAACCCATTCAAGATAAAATAAGATTTAAGTTGACTTTAGTTGACCCAAGTTTGACTTTGACAGACTAGGGTTGACTGTTCAAGAAGAAAATAACGGGTTGTCACATCATCCCCCCGTTAAAGGGAATTTTGTCCCAAAATTAAGTCTAAAGAATATACATGGACGAAGGTGAAAGGTACAGATACTCATGTTGCATTTGATCCTCCCGTTCTTAAGTGAAATCAGGTCCTCGCTATGCATCTTAGCGGACCTTCACTAACGGGGTACGGTTTCGTTTTTGTTCTCTGGACTTCACTCCCTAGGATTTCTACAGATTCTTCCACAAGGTTGAGGCTCTCGCTTACCTCGATCTAATCAAGTGGGATAACAAGAGTCTCGTCGGACAAACAGGTTGAAAGATAAGGACGTGGAAGGTAGGGTGTATGTTATTGAATTCTCGAGGTAGTCAGGGTCTATACGTTACTAGATCAAATCTAGTAAGAATCTCGAATGGTCTTATGTACCTTGGATTTAGTATTCCATGCTTTCCGAAGCGTAACCTGGCCTTCCGGGTGAGACCTTCACATGGCGTGGTCAACAACCTGGAATTCCAAGGGTTTTCTCTTATCGAAGACGTAGCTTTTCTGTCTGACCCTGGGAGCTTCACTTTGCTCCTGGATTTGTACTCTCTTCTTGTATAAATTACGGACCAACGAACTTTGACCTCTAGCTAGTTGCGTGTCACCTAATTTAGTCCAGCGCAGAGGGGATCTGCACTTGCGACCATAGAAGTTTTCGGATGGAGCAACTTTAAATGCTAGTATGGTAAAGGACTCAACTAGTTGGTAAATGGGTATCCCATGCTTTACCAAAGTCGATCACATATTCTCTCAGCATGACTTCTAATGCTTGAATCGTTCTCTTATTCTGTCTGTCGGTTTAAGGATGGTAGGCTATGCTCATGACTAGACTAGTTCCCAGAGATTTCTGAAGTGACTGCCTGAACTGGGAGATGATTCTATTATCTTAAACGGAGATAACAAATATTGGAACACCGTGCAGTCTAACTAATCTCTCTAACACACGATCTAGTTAACTTCTCTATTTTTCCTGCTTCCTTAAAATTGTAGGAAGTGCACGGATTTGGCTAATCTAACAACGATCACCCAAAATGGCATCAAGTTCACCTGTTGCCTTGTGTAACTTGATTATGAAGCCCATTGTAATCCGCTACCATTTCCACTCAGGTATCTACGGTTGTTGTAGTAAGCCTGCGGGCTTTTGCTCTGAAGTTCATGATAAGACTCATACTTGGCTCATCCATCATCACCTCATGTATACGAGTCGTATATAATTTAGATCGACAAAACGTTCGGTTGGGTGGCTCTGCCCCAAGTCCACAACCAGACAAGGAACAGGAAATAGGGCGGAATCACACATCCTAAATCTTGTTGAGTCTAAATTATATGCGACTATTGCGTATACACTTAGCAACGATAGATTAACCTAATGAGTTCTTATACTCTATTCTTGAACTTGATCTGCGGTACAAGTGGTCTTCCTCGAAGATCTATTGGGTATACTACAGATGGTTACTGACTTCTGAGACTTCTTTGGTGCTTTTCGCTTCAAGTTTTCTATCCACTGAGCAAGCTAGAAGGTGTGGTACCCCTCGCATGGGTACTTCTGAAGTCTTGAAGTGAGAGATGATATAAGGGTTTGTGTTATGGATTGGAAGAATTTCATCTGATGGCTAATTAAGGAAAAAGTTCTTTTACACAATATAAGAATTTTGCATGGTATGGACCAAGCCAAACCATGTCGGATGAGAATGTCGGAACTTCTCGACGAAATAGATATTAAGTCGATCCGGAAGAAATGATTACTATGATGGTGAATTATCCTATGTACACAAGTTTTCTGCGCTTCTAGTTTTATTATGTTATTATTGTTACGAATCCCCTTTTTGATTTGAAATTGGCGGGTACTACCAATACGAGGGTTCTGATAATTTGAAATTATGAACTTTCATGAAATGATCCTTACTAGGTATCACTATAATCGCTTGGTGTACACAAGTCATGTATAATTAAGATTGGTAAGACAGTTGACTGAGCGTGTCACACCCCGATCCTCGTCGGAATCGATCAAGGCGTGATATATTGTTCAAAGTCTCATGACAACTATGTTATAATATGATTAGATTCAATTAAGTACTAAGTATGCATACAAGATCCACAACATATAAATACAAATCCAAATACGAACAACATTTATTACATCAAATTTAAATAGTCTTGTGGATTTCTAAGGCACAACCTATTTTTCATCAACTTCATTCTTCAAATCTGCATCATGGGTAAAAATAGGTCAACTACGAGAGTTGGTGAGTAATCTAATTTTAGTAGAGAAAATTGTGAAGTTGAAACATTTATAATTTGAAATTTGTTTTCTTTTGAAGTCGGCAAACAATTGTATTTGAGATAACGGTTTATAAATCAAAAATTGATTAACAAATGATAACAACAACAATAAGTCCTCACCCTATATATACATATGTATATATATATATATATATAAATATATATAGGATGGAGCATCTAATCATCATACACACTCAACCACGTACGATCAATCACCTTAGCGTCCCAAGGCGGGGTGGTCAACCCAATAGCGCTATTATTGTCCATAACGTACCTCAAGAATACGAGCATAGTCATGGAGATTAGACTAAAAATGGTAATGCACTACAAGTACATGTAGCTTAAACAAACAATAGTTATACAATTAATGACTCACGTATAAATGTCCCAACAATGTCTCAATTGTGATAAAACAATAAAATGAAGTTGGAACATATTAGAACCACATGATACACCCCAAAAGTATTGAAAATTATAAAATATGGGGTAGATTACTCACTTTAGTCCCAAAACGAAATGCGTGTGTCGTGCTATAGACGGTTCGGGTCAAAATGGCGTACAACCTAATATAATTAATAGTTTTGGTTTAGGAACTGCTAAACGAGAATAGAGTACTAATACAAATAATTAGACACATATTCTTATATTAGATGAATTAACAATAATTCATTTTGATTATAATATTAAGGTATTCATTTGTTAAATGAATTTTAAATTGAATTAATTACTTTGCATAATTAATTTATATTTTCAATTTAGGCCAGATTTTAATAATTTCTTATTAAAATAATAACTTGCCCAATTATAATTATTTACAGATTTTAACAATTATTTATATGAAATAATCATTAAAATGCATTTTTACATGCTTAAATACTTAGGAAAATGGTTTTAAATAGTACACAGTATTGAAAAATTATGAAATTATTAGGAAATCATTATTCCATACAATATTAATTACTGTAAAATTTTTATATTTTTCTGAACTGTTTTAGTATTTATTTAATACTTTAATGATTAAACAACAACAAAATTCGGGAAAAATAATAAATGATTCCCAAAAATTCTGTAAAATAAACCATGGTTTTATAACATGATATAGAGCCCAGTGTATAAGTTTCGGATATTTGTGACTATGGGAAGTATTTTTTATATATTTTATTATTAATTAATCAATAAAATCATAAACAATAGTAAACAGTAATATAAATGCATGAAACTTCATAAATTATGTTTAGTCAATATATTGGTCATCCCAGAATTTTCTCAGAATTTATTGAATGCAAAAAGTATTTTATGTGAATTATTGCCCTACTTTATTGCAATAATTATAGTAATTCAATAAAAATAAGTTATTTTCTGAAAATTTCCAGAACTTCTTATTTTATTGATGAGATTCTGAGAAAAATCAGGTTTATGCATAAAATGAGTTTTAGATATTTTGGTGGATTTAATTTGTTTCTTGTGTGAATATGAAACTTTTAACAACATACATTGATGAATGCTTCAAGAGGGATGAAGATTTGAGTATAATAGATTGTTTTTGGCTGGAATATGAGTATTTCTTGGATGAATTTCGAGATTGAGAGTGAGAGAAAGAATAGAGAAGGTTTAAGTGGTGAAGAGAATAATGTGTTGGGAGAAAAAGGAAAGGAAAGTGGATGGGAGGTGTGAGTGGGAGACCATGGGAATAATCTTTTTGCTTTTGGTGGTCTTCATAATTTCCCACTAACACAAGCATCTTTTACATAATTAATATAAGAGTTTTATAAAATTTAATGTAAAGTTTATAAAAATAGAGTTTTATAAAATTTAATGTAAAGTTTATAAAAATGGAGTTTTATAAAAGATGAGTTATTATTTGATTATAACAATATACTTTGATTTGAAGTTTAATTATAGCATTCAAGTTTGATTCTTTTAAATTTAATTAGAGCATTATACTTTGATTTGATTTTAATATGGTATCATAATTTAATTTGATTATAGTTATAACGTTGTACTATACTATGTTGCTATTAACGTCAATTTATATCGTAGTGTATGAGTTTCGATCCTATTAGCGTCAAGTAATCTTGAGTAGGGTTTGAATGAGATTGCGAGAGGTTTCGTTTGTGATCTTTTTGAGTGTCCGGCTTCGCAACGCAAGGTCCATAGACCCCGTTAAGCCATGATTTAGTGTCCTACACAATCCCGATGATTGGGCAATAGTGTTTTATCGCTTTGGTTCGTTGTTTAGCACTGTTAAGGCTAAGGAATATCAAACACATGAACTTTCCAAATGATGTTTTCTCATTAAAATAGCGAATTGTACAGTGATTACATAACGTAAACCCTAACATACAAGGGTTAATGGAGTTGACCGGTTTAACTTGTTGACTTTGTTTGACTTTGACTTGACCGAAATTTGATGGTTGTCACATCATCCCCCCGTTAGAGGGAATTTCGTCCCGAAATTTGCATTTTGACTGGGACTTCAAGAGTTTGGAAAAAGATGTGGAAAACGTTTCGTAGTACAAGAAATTAATTTTTGGTGAGGAACAACCCTCCTGATGTCACATGACGACCTTGGAAATTTCTTATTGTAACTTGAACTGAGTCAATTTAAAAGGAGTTTATTGTTTTGGGATGATAGAGTATTCTATGTGTGCTTTTATACTCCCTGTTTTATCCTTGGTATTACCACTATGAATATTTTATAACGTAGTTAGCGAGTTCCATCATTACGAATGTTTCAACAAATTTTGACGAAATTTGCATTATAAGTCCTACAAGTTCTTTTATAGTCGATTGACGTAAACTAGTCGTATATCATTAAGATTGCAAGGGCATTTTGGATGGGTGACCCCGCCTTAAGCCCACAACCAAACAAGGAACAGGGAATGAGGCGGAATCACACATTCTAAGTCCATAGAATCTTAATGATATATGACCATAATGTTTACACTAGCCCTCATAGATTCCAGGGGAGTAGTATTATTAGGCTAGAAGTAGGAATTGTAGTTCAAAATAAAATAGTTATATGCCTGCTATCTTCAAACTTGGGCTTTGGCCCCTCCCGATTCCTAATCAGAATAGTCCTATACTCCCAATTCTCCAAGCGACCAAGCGGTATCAAGAAATCAAAATCGATTCATCCCCATTTTCCCAATTCGCTGCCTATCTCGCCTGCTGTTCGTTTGTCGCTGTCTCGCCAAGTCAGTCGCCTGGTCTCACTCTCGCCAATCGCCATCGCCAAGTGCCCAAGTCCCCATTCACACTTCACAGAAATCAGGTATGTAATCCCGAGACCCAAATCCTGTTCAGATGTTCTTTCTTTTCTGATTGTAAGATTGTTGATTGTTGGTGTTGGCGTATTGCACTGCTGCTGCTGTTTTCTGTCAATTTGTTGCCTATTTATGCGTTACTACTGTCTTACTGAGTTTCCTTTTAATTTGGCTGTCATTTGCGATTTGGCGATTTGCCAATTTGATTTATAAGTTATGAACTTATAGATTTGGTTATTGATTTGGTTATGCTTAACAGCTTGTCAGCTTCAAACAAAACTGAAAAGTGACAACAAAGATTGATTTGGTTATTGTTAAATGAGTTATTGGTTATTGTTGTAATTTTGAATTTGATTTTGTTTTGATTGGATCAATTGTTCCTTCATTTTGATTTTTCTAGATATAATCATGGGAAAGATGAAAACATTGAAAGAGAAATTGTTGTCTGCTTACTAATATATCATTCATAATCTGTTTTTAAAGACATTAAAGGTTGTCGGGCTGAGTTGTAATTCTTTTTCTAGGTGTTTTTGGTGTTTATTTGTTGAAAACAATCTGTTTTTTTTTAATGTTAATTTCGGTTTATAATATTTTCTCCCCCCCCCCCAAGTTAATTGTTCAAGCTCCGCCACTGATAGATTTACTAGTAAAAACCCTGAGTTTTTTTTTTACATAGATGATAAGACTTATTTGGGTTTTGCCGTGTTCTCAAGATTCATGGTTTATATACTTGAATCGATGCTAGTTTTAGTAATAAAAAGAAATTTAGAATTTAAACGTCGAGGTTAGAAGCTTGTACTGATATTTAAGGGGTTAAAAAATAAAGTTTTATTAGTTACCTATAGCGACACACAAGTCATAATTTGCATGTGTGAAGACTTGGAGTACTTTCTAATTGGTTCGTGTGTGAAGACTTGGAGTACTTTCTAACTGGTTCATGTGTGAAGACTTGGAGTACTTTCTAATGAAAAGTGTGCTACTGGGGAAATTTAAAACTGGTACGTAGCTTCAAAGTCAAGAATATGCAGTAGGCATGTGATGTATTAAATGCATGAGGCACATAAGTCATAATTTGCGGCAACATATACGTATATGTGTGTGAATTGAAGAAGAAGGTTACAGCTCAAAGACCATATATATTCATTTCCTCTTTATTTGTTATTAATTACTTCTCCCACTTCACTTATATAAATCATCACATTCTTACCGCAACTTTTAACTTCTCCCTCACAAATGGATCCACCTGCAGATCATCAAAACCCCATATATGACCTCGATTGGTTTCCGTACTTTGATCATCAAGATCTTTTCAGGTATATATAAACGTCACTCATTACCCCATCTTTCGCACAAAAAAGTGATTTTGTCTATATTGATCAAAACATGGTTTGGATTTGTAGTGATCAAAAAGAGTCTTCCATCGTGTTGGATTTGATTATCTTGAGTTTTTGGATTTTTGCAGTGGTGACAGGCTCGACCATCATGATTTCGAGTTGTCAGAAAAATTGCATGAAGTGCTCGATCAGAACGTTTCCACAGTACTTAACAAAGATCAAAACATCATTTCTAGAAATGAGTTTCACGATTTGGATCCCCTTGAAGATATAAGCTTATGGGATTGTTGGGAGGATGGTAATTTACCATTGGTTAGTTTCAGTGAAGACTGTAAATCCGGTGGTGAGGCTACATGTAGTTCTAGTGCTGCCACCACTGATCACGGTGGCCGGAAGGTGGCAAAGAGATTGAGACCATTGGAGTTTGAAGAGATAGCGAAGTACTTTGAGATGCCGATAATCATGGCAGCAAAGGAACTAGGGATAGGGTTAACATTGTTGAAGAAAAGATGCAGAGAGCTAAACATAAACAGATGGCCTCATAGAAAACTTAAGAGCCTTCAATCCCTCATTCAAAATGCCAAGGTAAACTACGATACATTACTCATGCATGTATGCATGCACTTGGTAACCAAAGTAGTTTTGGTATTTTCTAAAATTTTAATTATTAGTTTCTTTATAACATAAACATAGGCCCTAGGCATATGCCACATCGAATCAATTGTTTTACTACGATTTCTTATTTATATTTACATAAACTTAACTCATTGTAAATTTTGTGAACTCACACGAAAAATATATTGCATCTACCTAAAAAAACTAGGAATTGGGATTAAAGGAGGAGGTAGAGACGTTAGCAGGGCACAAGAAGATGATGGAGAAATTGCCAGGTATGTAATTGACAGAAAGAACAAAGAAGCTTAGGCAAGCTTGCTTCAAAGCTATTTATAAGAAGAGAGGACTTAACAATCCTTAGTCCTTACCTTTTCTTTTAGCCATTTTGTTATAATTAGTGGATTTTAATCTACATTGTATGTGTTTTTCTCTTGATAGATTGATACCCTTTTTAGTTTCATTGTGTTTGTCTATTGATTTTTAATGCAGAAAATTTTGTATAATTTGGGTATTATAGTTTGTATTATGTATTTAGCTATATTCTAGATTGCCGACACGACTACGCTGACGACTCTATACCAGAGGTCTATATAAATAGACTTATGAATTTAGTAGGAATAACTTGATTATAATCTTGTGATTTGTTCCATGTCTGATCCACTCCTAAGATTCACTCGACATGCTCCCAGTTATGTGTAATTAAAATTTTATTAGACTGTTGATCCTAATGAGTCTACCCTAAGTCCACAACCAAACAAGGAACATGTCCACTATGAGAAACACGCATATGGACTTGTGAGTTATTTGTAAATTGATTATGGAAATAAAGTTTTTTTTTAGACATTGTTGGGTAAAATAATTGTAAAACACTTGTTGGACCATTGTTAGGAGTGTTGGGCACCTTTTGGGCTTTCCATGGTTACTAAATGTGAAACATGTAGCACTTGCGTGGGCCCCCACAAAACTAAGTTTTCACATTTCTTTCCCACTTCTAGGCCCATTAGGGAACTTAATAGTCCAATGAGTTGGCCATTTTGGAGTGTATCCTTTCGGATACGTTTGATAAGGTCGGGTATTTTGATGGCTCAAAAGTAATGTGAATGACGCGCTTTGGCCTATAGGTTTGGGAACTCTCGCCTTTGGTCCCCAGATAAGCAAACTGGTCCCTCGGTTGATTGGGATGTATACGAATGCTTACCTAGTCAGGACTTTCGGGCTACCGGCACCTCCCCCTTCCAGTTACTACACGTCAATTACTATGATCCTACCCGACTAGAGTGGATGACTTTGAATTTCCTATGAGCTCTAAGGAATATATATGTATATACATTTTTTTAAACCACTTGAATATGTGTGTGATTTTTAGAGAAAGAGGAGAATATTCACCAGTGTATGCACACATATAAGTGTCAGGAGTAATACGTATGCACTTAAGGGAGCAATTAACACACAAAGGTATTCCTAGGATTTTCTAAGTGTGAATTGCATGCAGTTGTGTGTGCATTTTATAAACTAGCATACGAGAGGACCCTAGAGGCTATAGACTAGGTCAAGGCAATTAACCTAATTCCCTATAGTCAAGGGCTCTGGTACCAATCTGTCACACCCCGATCCTTGTCGGAATCGATCAAGGCGTGATATATTGTTCAAAGTCTCATGACAACTATGTTATAATATGATTAGATTCAATTAAGTACTAAGTATGCAAACAAGATCCACAACATATAAATACAAATCCAAATACGAACAACATTTATTACATCAAATTTAAATAGTCTTGTGGATTTCTAAGGCACAACCTATTTTTCATCAACTTCATTCTTCAAATCTGCATCATGGGTAAAAATAGGTCAACTACGAGAGTTGGTGAGTAATCTAATTTTAGTAGAGAAAATTGTGAAGTTGAAACATTTATAATTTGAAATTTGTTTTCTTTTGAAGTCGGCAAACAATTGTATTTGAGATAACGGTTTATAAATCAAAAATTGATTAACAAATGATAACAACAACAATAAGTCTTCACCCTATATATACATATATATATATATATATATATATATAAATATATATAGGATGGAGCATCTAATCATCATACACACTCAACCACGTGCGATCAATCACCTTAGCGTCCCAAGGCGGGGTGGTCAACCCAATAGCGCTATTATTGTCCATAACGTACCTCAAGAATACGAGCATAGTCATGGAGATTAGACTAAAAATGGTAATGCACTACAAGTACATGTAGCGTAAACAAACAATAGTTATACAATTAATGACTCACGTATAAATGTCCCAACAATGTCTCAATTGTGATAAAACAATAAAATGAAGTTGGAACATATTAGAACCACATGATACACCCCAAAAGTATTGAAAATTATAAAATATGGGGTAGATTACTCACTTTAGTCCCAAAACGAAATGCGTGTGTCGTGCTATAGACGGTTCGGGTCAAAATGGCGTACAACCTAATATAATTAATAGTTTTGGTTTAGGAACTGCTAAACGAGAATAGAGTACTAATACAAATAATTAGACACATATTCTTATATTAGATGAATTAACAATAATTCATTTTGGATTATAATATTAAGGTATTCATTTGTTAAATGAATTTTAAATTGAATTAATTACTTTGCATAATTAATTTATATTTTCAATTTAGGCCAGATTTTAATAATTTCTTATTAAAATAATAACTTGCCCAATTATAATTATTTACAGATTTTAACAATTATTTATATGAAATAATCATTAAAATGCATTTTTACATGCTTAAATACTTAGGAAAATGGTTTTAAATAGTACACAGTATTGAAAAATTATGAAATTATTAGGAAATCATTATTCCATACAATATTAATTACTGTAAAATTTTTATATTTTTCTGAACTGTTTTAGTATTTATTTAATACTTTAATGATTAAACAACAACAAAATTCGGGAAAAATAATAAATGATTCCCAAAAATTCTGTAAAATTAACCATAGTTTTATAACATGATATAGAGCCCAGTGTATAAGTTTCGGATATTTGTGACTATGGGAAATAGTTTTTATATATTTTATTATTAATTAATCAATAAAATCATAAACAATAGTAAACAGTAATATAAATGCATGAAACTTCATAAATTATGTTTAGTCAATATATTGGTCATCCCAGAATTTTCTCAGAATTTATTGAATGCAAAAAGTATTTTATGTGAATTATTGCCCTACTTTATTGCAATAATTATAGTAATTCAATAAAAATAAGTTATTTTCTGAAAATTTCCAGAACTTCTTATTTTATTGATGGGATTCTGAGAAACATCAGGTTTATGCATAAAATGAGTTTTAGATATTTTGGTGGATTTAATTTGTTTCTTGTATGAATATGAAACTTTTAACAACATACATTGATGAATGCTTCAAGAGGGATGAAGATTTGAGTATAATAGATTGTTCTTGGCTGGAATATGAGTATTTCTTGGATGAATTTCGAGATTGAGAGTGAGAGAAAGAATAGAGAAGGTTTAAGTGGTGAAGAGAATAATATGTTGGGAGAAAAAGGAAAGGAAAGTGGATGGGAGGTGTGAGTGGGAGACCATGGGAATAATCTTTTTGCTTTTGGTGGTCTTCATAATTTTCCACTAACACAAGCATCTTTTACATAATTAATATAAGAGTTTTATAAAATTTAATGTAAAGTTTATAAAAATAGAGTTTTATAAAATTTAATGTAAAGTTTATAAAAATGGAGTTTTATAAAAGATGAGTTATTATTTGATTATAACAATATACTTTGATTTGAAGTTTAATTATAGCATTCAAGTTTGATTCTTTTAAATTTAATTAGAGCATTATACTTTGATTTGATTTTAATATGGTATCATAATTTAATTTGATTATAGTTATAACGTTGTACTATACTATGTTGCTATTAACGTCAATTTATATCGTAGTGTATGAGTTTCGATCCTATTAGCGTCAAGTAATCTTGAGTAGGGTTTGAATGAGATTGCGAGAGGTTTCGTTTGTGATCTTTTTGAGTGTCCGGCTTCGCAACGCAAGGTCCATAGACCCCGTTAAGCCATGATTTAGTGCCCTACACAATCCCGATGATTGGGCAATAGTGTTTTATCGCTTTGGTTCGTTGTTTAGCACTGTTAAGGCTAAGGAATATCAAACACATGAACTTTCCAAATGATGTTTTCTCAATAAAATAGCGAATTGTACAGTGATTACATAACGTAAACCCTAACATACAAGGGTTAATGGAGTTGACCGGTTTAACTTGTTGACTTTGTTTGACTTTGACTTGACCGAAATTTGATGGTTGTTACAGAGCGACCCTGCCCTAAATCCACAACCAAACAAGGAATAGGAAATGAGGCGGAATTAATCACTCTAAATCTACAAATCTTAATTATAAATGACCCTAATGTATACACTAAGCCATCATAGCTTACCTGTTAGGATTTCGAGTTTTATATGAGTGTTGTGATTTGGTTCGAACAAGGGAGTAATCATAATTATAATTATTTATTGGGGTTTGGAAGCGTACCAAAATATAGCAGGGTTCTTTGATGCTTCCACATGCTCTGACGTCAAACTCCTCCTGCTCCCCCGTCATTCTTCTCTGTTGGACAGTCCCTCTTGAAATATCCTACTTCACCACAAATATGACATATTGGACTGGTTCCAACATTGGTGGTTGAAGCGATGAACTCGACCAGAGTCCTACTGATGCGGGCGGTGTGCCCCTTCATGTTGCATCTATTGCAATGCAACACTCGGCAGACTCCATGATGATGGTAGTTGCACTTGCTGTAGTGTGGGAGGTTTCCTAAGTACGGTGTGGTTGGTTTTGGGATAACAGGGTTGATGGGGGTATTGATTGCCCCAGTTTGTTGCCCTTTAGTAGGTCCTTGAGTTGAACAACTCCCTTTCTCGTTCTCGAATTTTCGTTTTAGGATATTAGGTTTGAGGTCCGGAGTGTCCTTACAAGTAGGCACTCGTTCCTGAATTTGGTTATCACCACAAGCGGGATTGCCGATAACATTTTCGCTAACATTTGCATTGTTAGCATTAAGATGGGCCATGACAGTTGCTACGGCTGCAGTGACTGCAGCTTGAAACATAACCGAATCTATTTGAAGGATTGGTGTTTTGCCGGTGGGTTGGTTACGTTTCTTTGGAGGCATGATTTTGCTACACGAAGAGAAAATGAGCTCGTGAGCAACAATGGTTGTCTCTAGATGTATTAAAATCATTTATATATACATATAAATTTTTTGTTTTGATAAACGGTTCTAAATGTTTCGACCTACATCCCTATGATGCAGTCCTGATAAAGAGTCGAAGTAAGTTTCTAGAATGGTTATAAACCAAGTATCATCTGAACTAAGTTACTTCGATTGGTGGATATCGTTTTCCAACTTTTGAAATGATTTGAAAGTAATTCATAATAGAGTCTACATAAAATAGACTTATGAATTTGAGAAATAATCACTCTCAATTGAGACTTCGTGATCCGATTTACTGTTATTAGTCGTGACGGGAAAAGGTGATAAACTTAATACCTAACGTGAGTAATGTAATCACTATCTCACTAGGTTGCATTAATTATTTGTTATTACTGTGATGAAAAGGCACTCAAACACTTCGCATGCAACACGCATGGTTTTCCTCTGTTCTCCGTTCTATTCTGGGCGGTAATGATTTGTTCTCTCCTGGTATCTATATGGTGTACTTATCCTCTGTAGGTATATTGAATTCCTGTGCTGTCTTACTTCCGATTCTGTCACTGATTGCCATTACTTCATAATGAAGAGTTCGAATCCCGAAAGTTCATGCGAACCTCCCATCGGTGCCCTTAATAAGGCAAAGGCACTTGGTGGTTTCTATAATTTCTTTACTTTTCATCTGTTTCTTTCTTGGAATTATCCTAACGAAACTCTGTTGGATCCTCGTTGATTCCTCCATTGGTTGCTGTGGTGAGGTGGTTACATCTATCTAAGTGGTTTACACGAGAATGGGAATGTCTAAAGAATCTATGAGATTAATAAAAATTAAATTTTTACGAAGGTGATCCTTTTCGGTCTTTCTATAATCACATAGTGTGTACCGGTTATATATAATCCAGATCAAATACACCTTCGAATAAGTGATCCTACTCTAAAACCACATCCAAACAAGGAAAAGGAAGTAGAATGAAAACCACCTATTCTAAGTATATAGAATCTCAACTATATATAACTTTAACGTATACACTTAGTAATCATAGACCTACCAGAAAAGGTCTTTTAAAATTTCCTAAAAGTTTATTTATGGCACCTAAAATACTCCTATGGTATTTTAAGTATATGATTGATTCTTGAACTTCTTGATATATGAAGTTAATAAGTTTTCAGTTTTGTTGCTATAACATCATAAAATACTCCTATAGTATTTTAAACTTTATGTTTGATTCTATAATTCTTCTGGTACCTAGGTAAGTTTTAGACTTGTTGCAACACTACATTCACTCCCAAACACATGTTGGTCATATCTCAAATAAATATAGTTGATCAGGCTATATTGATCCCAGATGTGATTACATAACTGTCCAGGTTTAACTGTAGTGTCCAACATCCAAATACTTTTGTTTTGTTCTTCTTGTGATACCCATTCTAGTATATATATATATATATATATATATATATATATATATATATATATATATATATATATATATATTCTGCATGTACTTATACTTTTATAAAATATAGTTATATTTTAAAGTATAACTCTTGGTCAGAGTGTTTTTATCCCAATGTGTTTATAGTTGTATATCTTTTATGACTGATATACTGAGTTCACTATAAACCATGCTCTGATACCAATCTGTCACACCCCCAAACCAGAACGGCGGAAACGTTCGGGGGCGGAGGACGGCATGTCAAGTATCACAACACAGGCATTATAGTAATCAAAGTACAAACAACCATTGCATTAATAAGTATAAGTTTTACATAAGTGTTTAAACATTACATACTCAAACATCAAAGTAGATGTGGTAAAAGACAAAAGACGCAACACGGTACTAAGATATCTTCTCAAAAGCTTCGGGAGTATACCTGTCTACTGGATTCCTGAGAATACAAGTTATTTTGAAAGAGTAGATCAGCATTTAAGCTGGTGAGTTCATAAGTATTTTAGTTATATAAAGTATACTCTAAGTTCTTGTAAAAGTTCGCATGTTCCTCCAGAAAATCCTATATTTTCTGATATATTAAAAATGATAACCACAATAGTTCCTTCTGCAATTACTTAGTTTATACTAGTTATATATAACCTAATATCGAACGGACAGTTAAATGTGTGAATCTGCCCTAAGCCCACAACCAAACAAGGAACAGGAAGTAAGACGAAAGTCACACATTCCACTGCCTATCAGATATTACTTATATATAACTCTGATGTATAAACTAAGGAATTATAGAATTAACCATTAAAGGTCCTTTATGTTATACTACTTTTGAGAAAGTGACTGATTACGTTCCAAAAAATCCTATATTTTCTGATTTACAACTGATAATTAGTTTTAATCCTATAAAACCGTTCTGTAAAGTAGTTTTAATCCCATAAAACCGTTCTGTAAAGTAGTTTTAAATCCCCATAAAACCGTTCCGTTTTGTTTGTGGAAAGTGATTAATACAGTAGTATTTCTTAAAAATAAACTACTAAAGAATAAATACCCTAATATTAACCTGGTTAATTAGGGTTTAAAATGTGATAAAGTTGTAACCATGCTGATAGACTAGAATAAACACGACGACCTTCTGGTGTCGAAACTGAATATGTGACATTTGTCACCCTATGGCTTGTCAGCCGGACTGTAGATAGCAGTCGAGATGTGGGATTGTCAGTCCCATATATATCTATACACACAATTCCCGCTCTCCCTCCAAGAGACTCTGGTTACAATAATTTAACATAGCAAGTATATTGCTGTAACGCCCGCATATCCAGGCTAGTCAATTTAGAGACGATGAGCATCAAAAATGAGTTTTTGATGGAAGACTATTTAGAAGGATTAATCTTAACCAAGTTGTAGTATATGTTACAAGTGTTCCGTACATATAAAGAACGCCGAAATCCGAGTTATAACGAAGAAGTTATGGTCCGTCGAAGTTTTACGGCAAAACTGACACGACACCGGGAGACGTAAATAGTGAATTTACGGTAGAAGACTTTTTAGCCTTAGTGATCTAAACAAAATTTGTAGTATACGTTAAACCGAGAACATACAAAAAAAGAACGCCCAAATCTGACTTCGTATGAGGAAGTTATGAATTTTATAAGATTTGGCATAGCAGTGCACGACCCAAAACTCGAATTTTAGTTCGAGCGGTTTTTGGCCTACGCGACCTAAATGAGAGTTGAAGATCTCATTAATAGGAACTCAACGGTAAAAAGATAGATGAAAACGGAGTCCGTATGTAGAAGTTATGAATTTTACGCGGACATTTAACAGTATAATCTCCTCCTACTGTTAAATTTAAGATCGGTCGAGAATTTGCCGACGGAGTCTAAATGAAAGTTTTAGATCTTGTTTTTTACCTACGCATGGATATAAATAATTTCAATATTAGAGCTCATATTTTAAAGATATGGACGAAACTTGGTCCCTACTCTTCGAGCGCGATAAATTCGATACAGTTTTGTAAATCTGAGATAGAATGAGAACTAGCTGACAGCGTCTAAATGAAAGTTGAAGTACTCGTAAATACCAACACGTGGATATAAAGAACATCAAAAATGGAGTTCGTATGAACGAGTTACAAATTATAATAGCATATTTACGTATTAAAATAAAGTATAAATCATATATACGTACACATATATATACAAATGTATATATCATTAGAAAGGTATTGACGATGCGGTTATTATAAGACTGGTGTTAAGTACTTTCGACATTAGTTTAGTATAAATATCATTAAATCTATTTAAAATAGTGTTATGAATGGGTGTTTAGTCGTTTATATAACTATAAGGTCATTAAGTAATTATGGAGGGTAGTTTTTGTAAATTTAATTACTATAAATAGGAGGCTTGGACTCTCATATTTCTTGCACCATTCTCTTGATTCAAGAGTCTTTCTCTTCTTATCCCCCGAGCATTTCGGTCCCTCATGATTCGACTTCTCTTTCTGTAGTTTTAGTATAGTAAGGTGAGCGCTGAAGCGCTGCACGAATCTTTCTTAGAAAGATTTAGCGACGAAGTTCTGCCCCTGCAGAGCCCTACTCCTAGCTAAAACCCCCTTGTAAGTAAGTTATGCTTACCCTATTTTAATATAGCTTATATTTAAAATTAGTATTGTTATTATGAACTTATAATAAATATTTGAGCTATTATTATGACTTATATAAGTGTCGTTATAATATCTTTTTAACTACTCGCGGTACGGAGAATCTGGTCTAAAGGGCCGCATAGGGTTGTTGGATTTCAGAAGTGCTATATGCCAAAATGGTCCCCCCCTCCGGTGTTTTATGTCTGGCCCCTGTCTGTACATAGTGGTTGGAAAGTATTGTTTAAACGCTTATATAATAATAATAATAATAATAATAATAATAATAATAATAATAATAATAATAATAATTAGTCACGGTAAATATTAGACTAAAATCTAGTGGTAATAATACTAGGTTTCGTCGAAGGAAATTATTTTAAAGTAAACGAAGTGCTGTCCGAGTACGGAGTCACCACCTTATCAAGTGAGTGCATAGTTACTTTCATCTTACACATAGATATGAAGTATTTTATATAAACCACGTGCTATGTGTGCATATTATCTGTATACTTGCTATCTATGCTGGATGAACGATTTTATACAAGTTTTATATGATTTAAACTGTATATGTATTTATATCTACATAATATGTTGGGTAAAATATGGGTAGATGAAATATGAGTTGGATGATGAGTTGAGAGGTGATATAGACCATGAGGTAAGGGTGAGAGGTGGACGATGTGAGAAGCCTTGTTCCAAAATGCTGGCCTCGTCATCTAGCAGAGTATGGATGACAACCACGGACTATTCTAGACAGTCCAGTGGAACACTAGCAGGCTCGCAACCTGTAGGTGTTGTGAATGATGTGTTCACCCGGTGTACTATAAACCTTGGCGATCATGCAGACTTGGTGCCTAAACCTTGGCGATCATGCAGACTTGGTGCCAAAACCCTGGCGACTATGCGGACTTAGTGCCTGTTGTATAAACCCTGGCGACTATGCAGACTTAGTGCCTAAAACCCTGGCGACTATGCGGACTTAGTGCTTGCTGTATAAATCCTGGCGACTATGCAGACTTAGTGCCTAAACCCCGGTGATGATGGACTTCGTGCCGATTCCTTAGGATGATCCTTAGGAATGAATGAACGAGAAATAGCTGATTCTTAGGGTAGATCCTTAAGAATAAATAAGATAATGGGGATGGGTAATTGAGTTAATTATTTGATGATTAAACCTAATAATTATATTATTGTGGGTTGAAAACCCTATGTACTCACCAGGTTTCCCAACCTGACCCATTCAAGCTTATTTGTATCACAGTTGTCGATATGAAGTTACATTACACTGAGAGATTAAAGAGGTGTAGATCATTAGTGTAAATGAATGTAAGTTCTGTTTATGCTTATGTTTCTGTATTGACAATGACATCCCAAAATGTTTTAAAATGAATAAAAATACATTTCTTCGGAAATGCTTTTATAACGTATTTATCATGTTTTACTGGGAACAAATTCCGCAACATTTTTATTAAAAGAAGTACTCTGATTTTTATAAAGCATAAACAAAAATCGGTCTTTTCTGGCCGTGAAAATGGGGGTGTCACTATTGCTATGTCTTGAAGACGTACTATCACATTTTAGTTTGAGTAAAGATCGAATTATATCATTTTCTTGACAAAGTAGTTTAGACCTTGTATACTTATCTAGAAAATAGATTTCTCGTTTGTTTCATAAATTACACCTATTATAATTTATACGTTCTATCTGATTAGCATGATCTTCTCATGAGTGTACCCCTTTGCTCAGCATGATACAAAGGTAATGATACCGACTGAAGTAACGTTTTATATCCATATATGTATAATATACATAATTAAGAAGGAAACGACCTTCGGACAAATTGCACCACCTTAAGTCCACATCCAGACAAGGAAAAGGAAGTAAGGCAATTCATTAGTCCTAAGCCCTTTAAGTCTTATTTATATATCTATACATATATAAACATGATTTTGACAATTATAAGATTAAATAGTTATATACACATTTAAAAGAGTTTAACGGTGTTCTAAAAGAGTTTATGTGACTTTTAAAAGAATTAACTTGACTTTAAGTCATTATGGAAGTATTTGGTAATCCTTAAAAGTATAAGGAAATCCTTTGTGTGATTGATATCACATACAATAATTAACACAGTTTAGATTGTGTTCAACTTGTATTCCCCCCCCCCCCTTAAAAGCATTTAAAAACATTTTAAAGGTAGATTAAAGGGGTATGAACTCACCTTATGTTGGTGATTCGATTGAAGATATGGTATAGGATGATAAGTTTCACGAGTGAAGTCTCGAGCACAAACGGATCCTATTTAGCATATTATTACACATATATGTGTAAAGTTAGTGAATATAACTACAAAGGTGTTTAGGAAACAACCTAGGATGCAAGAGTAACTCACCAAAAGAGTGTTAGAAGCAAGTTAGGAGGCTGAAATGAAGTTCACGGCCAGGAAGGAGTGTTCACGGCCCAAGAACACATGAGTGTTCACGACCCAATATGATGGGTTTACGGCTCTATGATGAATGGTTCACGGCCCAAAGCTTGAAGATCTTGAATTTCAAGATGAAAAGAGGGTGAATTAAGATGGAAGGTAAATGGTTTCACGTGAACAACAAGAAAAGGGAAGTGTTTCGTACACTTTTGAGGAGAAAGGAGGGTTCATGGTTGATGATACTTGAGAGAGAATGGGGTGGTTCACGGCTGGAAGATGAGGAATGAGGAGAAAATGGCTAACACCCTTATATATATGCGAAGGTTCACGGTCCGAAGGGTTCACGACCATGAACCTCGTTTGCGGTCCAAAGGCGGTGATGGCGGAGAAGCATTCACGGTCCGAGGTGTTCACGATCGAAGCCTCGTTCACGGTTCGAGGGTTTTGGCCTCGCATGGGTTCTCGGTCCAACTTGTTTCACTTCATTAAGCATACAACACATTGAATACAAGGTGTAAACACTTATATAAAATATTAATCTAACCCATTCAAGATAAAATAAGATTTAAGTTGACTTTAGTTGACCCAAGTTTGACTTTGATTGACTAGGGTTGACTTTTCAAGAAGAAAATAATGGGTTGTCACGCGGTCCGGATAGACTGAAGGCCTACGAGGCGGACCAGTCAGGCCGAAGTCTCGGAGAACGGTCCAGACAGGTTGTAGGCCCGGTGAGGCGGTCCAGACATGCTGAAGGTTCTGTGAGCGGTCCAGACATGCTGTGGGCCCGGGGAGGCGGTCCAAACATGTTGAAGGCTTTGTATACATGCTGTTATTTTATCTGTTTGGGTGTTGGTACTTTGGGGGAACTCACTAAGCTTCGTGCTTATAGTTTTGGTTTATGATTTCAGGTACTTCAGTGGATCGTGGCAAGGTGAAGGCGTGACCATACACATCCTCGCATTTTGGACTTATGATTTATGGGAAGCTCTGATAATGTGAATGTTTTGAAAACTATGTTGAAAGAGATTCTGATTTTTAAATAATGTTTTGGGAACAAAGGTTTTTGTAAACGCTTCTATAGAAAAAGGGTTGTTTCGAAAAGTTTAAATTTTATGGATGTTACACATAATTCAGAGTATCCTAAAATCCAATAACATAAAATTCAAAAGATGTGCACGATCACACCTTCGCCTTTCCATGATCATCTGAAGTACCTGAAACAATAAACTATAATTGTAAGCCAAAGGCTTAGTGATTTCCCCCAAGGTACCACCACACAAACATATAACCAAACAAATATTTGGTGCACAACCTCCTGGTTGGATTACTGCTGGCCCACAACCTTCCGGTTGGAATGCCCCGGCCCACAACCTTTCGGTTAGATTGCCTAATACATACTGGGTCCACAACCTCCTGGTTGGATTACCCTTGGCCCACAACCTTCCGGTTGGAATGCCCTGACCCATAACTTTTTGGTTGGATTGCCTAATATATACTAGGTCCACAACCTCCTGGTTGGATTACCCCTGGCCCACAACCTTTCGGTTGGAATGCCTCGGTTTGTTGACTGATAGCACAAAGCAGTACAGTCTCAACCCACCTGGCCATGTCGACATATGCATAACAAATAACAGATATCCATCAACAGATAATCACATAACCTGTCATCATACAAACATACAGATCTATAGATCAATACAACATAACAACATCCTATATACTAGGACATAAATCTAACAATTCACTACAACATAGCAACATCCTATATACCAGGATATATAATCTGGTGGGCCGACATTGGTGCCTTCGACCCACAAGTACAATGAGGAAAAACTCACCTCTCAATCTAAACAGATAGCCGAATAGGTCACTACTTCGAATATCCGCTCTACCAGTCACCTATACATCAGATAGTGATAAATCTCTACTACAACTCAAAATACCTAAAATACCCTTAGGTCAAACTTGGTCAAATCCTAGTTAAGGTCAAAAAGTCAACCGAGTCAACTCAGCTGAGTACGCCCAACATACTCAGGCCTTGACCAGAAATGGGTTGTTGACCTCGTACTCCCCGCGTACCATAACGTACACCCAACGTACGTTTCAACTATCATTTCCTTCTATTAAGTGCTTAATCCCTTAATCTCTTTCATCCAAATTCTAGATCTAGTCCTCAAATGATGTCCTTAACCATAAAGTTTTCAACTTTATGGTCTTGCATGGCTATTAAGTGCTCAATACCAAAAACCCTATCTTCTTAACTCATTAAGACATCCTAGCTCATGCATGGAAGGAAACTAAGGTCCAATATTACCTTTTTATGCTTCTAAACACTCCAGAACATCTGAAAATATAGCTTATATGAATTAGAGTAACCCATACTTATAATACCAAGCTTATGGAACCAAAATGAACAGAAACCCATGGATAAACAAGATCTAAGCATAGCTTCATCAAGTTCAGATCTTTTTACCTTCAAATGGTGTCAAATGATGATGCGATCTAGATCCAAAGTGCTCCACTCTTCTAAAATAGTTTCCTCTTCCTTCTTCCTCCTTCAATAACACCAAAATGCACACTCAAGGTCACTCAAGAGATTAGGGTTAGCTAGGGTCGAGTTGGAGGATGGAGGCTGATGAATGAAAGAGTTTTGAGGCTATAATGAGGCTTAAATAGGGTGCAAACCCTAAATATTATGGTTTTGGTCAAGGCCACATACGCCCAACGTACACTTGGGTACGCCCAACGTAAGGAAACCGAAGTTGGTTGAAATTTAGAATCGAATCGGACCACCGGTTCCGGTTCCAGTTTTTGCCGGGTCTTCGATGTTGAAACCGGTGCTCGAGAAATAGCAACGTGTTTTGAGAAAAACGTTATTACTGTCAAGTTGTGTATAGCATGTAATTATTGTCAAATTGTGTATAGCATGTAATTAGTGATATTATCCTGTTTGGATATAGATATAAGTGTTTTATGTTAATGTCATTAAAGTAAACCGTAAAGTTTTGGAGCTTGGGTGAAGTTTTTGATGTATCTAAATTTGAGTTTGACTAAAATGAGTTGTAAATAGCATTCTAGAACACCTTTAAATGGATTTTAAATGGTAGAAAAGTGGCGTATGAATCTACTCTAATAAATGAAAGTTTTTTTGTCACATGTCACACTCTCATTTAAATTGCTAAATGTCATTGTATGGTTATTATGAATTAATTTTTTTCCACATGTCATTTTATGAGTTTTTCTATTTAACAAATTCCACATAATACTTTAATGTAATAATTACAATAAATGTAGTAATAAATGAATATCAATTTCATTAATTGACTTACCTTTTTATTTCAAAATTCCCAAATTAAAGCACATTAATTTATTTTGTTTATTTATTTAAATTTAAAAGATAAAAAAATCAATTTTAATAATTCATTATTTTTCTTATTTTCTTATAAATCCAAAGTTTTTAAATATTTAGACCTTTATATTTTTTTTTTAATTAACCCATATAATACATGGGTCTTACACCTAGTATGACATTAAATGTTAGAAAAGTGATGTATCAATTACATTTAAATGTTGTATATCCAAAACTTGTACCCTTTTTTTGAGCGAAGAAAGAGACACGTAACATGTAAAAATGAGGTCTCGTTTCCATGCATTTTTACCTCACATTCTCACGCATCCCCCTCTTCGTATTTATCGTTTTTTTGAGGCCTCCAAGAACCATTAGGAGTCCAATAGACATGGGTTATTTTTGGTCCGGTTCGGTTCCCGGTTTTGGGCTGGTTCCAATGACCGGTTCCTACCGATTCCCGGTTCCAAAAATCGACAATAATAAAGTATCCGTCCCAGCCTGACCGGTTACATCGGGTTTCAGTTCCGGTACCGGTTTCGGTCGGTTCCGGGTCCATATGCTCCTCCCTAGTTTAAGGGGCTCTAAATCGAGGTTGTCTAATTGTCACAAGTGTTTTTATCACTTTACAGTACAACCAAATAAAAATCGATCAGACCCGTATTTGAACCCGTAAACCACCCACTTAATATTCCGACCACCAAAGAAATGAGGGATTCAGTTTCAATCAGGTAAAGGAAAAATCGAGCATTTCAGGTCTCTCTGGAGTCTCGACTCTCGAGTCTCCTCCAATCTCACAAACACCCATGTAACTTTATCTCCATTCTGATTCAGTTTTCATCAGATTTCCTATTTGGAACCCTCAAAAGCTCTGTTTCTAGTGAGACCCAAATCAGATTATGGACCAATCTCAAAGGCCCAAAGGCATTCTTCATTCTCTAGGCGAAGAAATCATTAGAATCATAACCCCAGTTTCAATCTGCATGTTCTTAGTGGTCATCTTAGTCTCTATATTGGATGCCGACTCATCAAGCTCTCCTTCATTCACCACCATAGCCACCATAGCTTACAACGAAACCACATCTGATACAGAATGGGACAAATTCAAAGGCGCCCTCTTAAACTCCCTCGTATTCGTCACTGTCGTTACTCTCGTCACTTTCCTACTGGTACTCCTTTTCTACTTCAGGTGCACAGGCTTCTTAAAATATTACATGGGTTTCTCCGCTTTCCTCGTGTTAGGGTTCATGGGTGGTGAAATTGCCCTTTTCTTAATCCAAGTTTTCAATTTCGCCATTGATTGTTTCACTTACGTCTTGTTATTATTCAACTTCACAATCGTTGGCGTTCTCGCGGTTTTCATGTCGAAAATCCCCATCTTTCTGACTCAATCTTACATGGTGATTATTGGGGTTTTGACTGCTTATTGGTTTACAATGCTCCCTGAATGGACCACTTGGGTCCTTTTAGTTGCCATGGCTTTATACGATCTTGCTGCTGTTTTGTTACCCGTTGGTCCATTGAGGTTATTAGTCGAGCTTGCTATATCAAGAGACGAAGACATCCCTGCTCTCGTTTATGAAGCTAGACCAATAATCGATCATGGAAACACTACCATTGTTCAAAGAAGAGTATGGAGAGAGCCTGTTAACCCCGAATCACACATTGAAAGCTCTCAAAATGAGGTAAGTATAGCCAATGTTGAACAAGGTCAGGGTGTTGAGCTCAGGGCTCCATTGATGGAGCCAGTGGGTGAGAACATGGCTCTTGAGGGGATTGGATTGGGTGCATCGGGTGCCATAAAGCTTGGTTTAGGGGACTTCATCTTCTACAGTGTGTTGGTAGGGAGGGCTGCAATGTATGATTTCATGACAGTTTATGCGTGTTATCTTGCCATTATTGCAGGTCTTGGTATCACTCTTATTCTTCTTGCTTTGTATCAAAAAGCTTTGCCTGCTCTTCCTGTATCTGTTTTGCTTGGAGTCTTGTTTTATGTCTTGACTCGGGTGTTTCTTGAAGAATTCATAGTACAGTGTTCTTCAAATCTCTTGATGTTTTGATATTCAAATTCCGTATTGTTGGGCTATATGAATATGACTTGATTATTTAAAGAGTTTAGCATCTTAATGTATATTGTGTGTTATTGTTTTATGTTGTTACTTTAACTTTGTTTAGAAATGCTTAACAAATATTATCATATTATGTAATAAAGTGGTAAGGTAGGGGCAGTTTGGTCATTCTTCTGATTAGGTTGGTTTAGGGTAGTTTAAATAGGAGTTTGGAGTGAGTTTGTGTTTATCTTGAGATTGAATTCAGTGAAGGAGAGACTTGTTTGAGCCTCCTTTGTCGGATAAAAATGACAGAATGATCAAGTTTAGTTGATCATTAATACTTCCAAACATTATAATTATTTTCAGGGACAAAAAGTGCTCACCATTGATATGAAATTTATTACTTTGCACCCTTTACTTTTTTAAAATCTAAAATTAATTACCAGTTTTGTCAACTCTTCCAAAAGATTCCATTTGGAGATATAGAAATTGATTTTTATGATTTATTTTACGGAAAAAGAATTAATGTTTAAAAAGACAACTTAACTCTTTTTCTTAAGTTTTCTGTACAAAAGGCACGAATTTACTCCTAATTCATATTTAACCTGTTCTTTTACTTATTGGGTATTGTAGTAATCTCCTCTTTTTTAAGTACAAGAGTTAAGCACCCGAAGCATTGTTGTTCAGAATGGTTTGAGCATGGAATCATTTGCTTTGGAGATTAGTTTAGTCCTTATTCTCCCATCTTTCTGTTAAAATATGTTAGCATTCTCTTTTCATTTTCACCTTTTTCCGCTCAAAGGGAGCAAATATATCAATTAGCTGTGGTAAGTCATAAACTAAAGGTGCAAGGTTCATGATTTCTATCTTACAATGATTGTATTAGAGAAATAAAGTAGGATGATGTAATACACAAATGAATTTGAGTACATTGCTACTTCTTGCATTCTTCTCTTTAGGTTATGCAAACTTGCAAAGTATAATGTCCTAATAAAAAAATGAAAGTATGATGGTACAATTTTCTATATCTTTTGAAGTACAATGCATTGATAAGAAAAAAAAAATGAATACTTTCATTAACAACTTGTACGATGATGGCAAATAAGTATGTGGAAAAGAAAAACAAAACACAAGCGTATACTGGTTTAGTGTATGTTGAAGAGGCCTCCAAAACATATCAAAGTTTGAAAGAGATTCATGCTATGGTTGATTTCTTGGAATGATGTATGTATGTATGTTTGTTCGCATGCACACACACACTAAGCTCGCCACAAGTTCAAAACATCATAAGATCCGGATGAGATTTTTGGCGTTAGGAATTTATTTATTTATTTATTGTCTGTCTGTCTGAGGTCTTTTACAAAAGCAGTCTTCTTATCCAAGAGAGTTGCCGACTATCCTACCTCCACTTATGTTATTTGTATGAAAACGAGGGTATTTGTAGCACCTGGTTCCTGGTATGTATTTTAATTAAGTAATTTTGCATTTTTTGCCTGGGACTCGGTGAGTTGAAGGCCCAACTCGCCGAGTAGAAGCGGGATTTAAGTGATGGACTCGTCGAGTTGGGTCCCGGACTCGACGAGTAGGCTCTGACTGGACAAAACCCTAATCTGAGGGTTTGCACCCTATTTAAACAACCTTATACAGCCTCCATCGCCCCTTTATGCTCTCAGAAACCCTCCATAGCAAACCCTAAGTGTTTTGGTGCAAGATCTAAGATTTTTGAGTGATTTTTGTGGGTTTTGACCTCAAGGAAGGAGGAAGAACATAGAAGAATCAAGAGGAGAGTGAAGGATTCGAGTTTGGTTCATCATTTGTAGTCTTTGAAAGGTATAAAGTTTGTACCTTGCTTGCTTGTTTGTTAGATCCCTTTTTGGGGAAGATTTAGGGCTTTTTAAGCCATATGAGGTAGCCAACCATGATTGCAAACATGGTTGGGGGTCAAGACTTCAGATCTAAGTCTTGGGAAGAGTCACAAGGCAGATTTGGGTTGCTTTTGCACCCAAGGAAGGTCCCATGCAACAAAAGAGCCATTTTAGAGCCTTTTTGGCTCAAAAGTCTCATGCATGCACGTAAAGTTCGTAACTTTACGTGCTAGATCGAGCTTAGGGGCTTGGATCTATCATTTGGACAAGTGTTGTACATCAGAAATCGAGGATTTAGGGTGTGGACGTTATCGACTCGGCGAGTCCGTTCTTGGGACTCGACGAGTCCAAGGCTTTGAGTCCCATATCTGTTGAGGGTCAAAGAACTCAGTTGGGTGTTAGAAGGGTTGTAGCAGGACAGAAAGAGTGACCCAACGCATTGGACTTAGTTTTAGACCTGGAGTTCATGGGACTCGACGAGTACTAGAACAGACTCGGCGAGTCCAAGGCAATCTCCTTATGACTGAAGATGAACTCGACGAGTTGTTCATACAACTCGGCGAGTCGGATGAAGGTTCATTCGATGTTCACATCGAAGAGGAACTCGTCGAGTCGTCGCTAAACTCGACGAGTAGGGTCGTGGATGAGGACAGTTGAAGAGATAGGGACTCGACGAGTTGGCGGCCCAACTCGGCGAGTCGGGTCAACTGGAAGTTGACTTTGACTTTGACTTGGACTTGGTCAGGGGTAAAATGGTCATTTTACCCTAAGAGTAGATATCAGATTCTGACTGAGTGTTTTGTGGGGATTATAGCCGGAGGATTTCCGGAGCAGTAGCGGACAGAGGTTTCCCGCACAGATTATCAGCAGCTACTCGTACGAGGTGAGTTACCTTCCAGTAGGGGTGGGTCTAAGGCCACAATGCCGACCCACCAAAGAGGGGTATTTAGAAGATGATTGTCTTTGTGATAATTATCTTGGTCTGGTTACGTGCTTTGGTCATGAGTTTTATCTGTATGATATGTTACGTGTATAATAGGGATTAGTTTCCCTGACAGCGGTCCTTAGGACCGAGGGGTAGGTCAGTACCCGGATATGCCTGACTGTATGTTTATATCTTGTTGTTGTATGCTAGTGGTAGGGGGTGGAATAGTCCCCAGTTACCGGTTGAAAGATACCGATGACAATTACCGGTTGAAAGATACCGATGGTGATTACCGGTTGAAAGATACCGATGATGATTACCGGTTGAAAGATACCGACGATGATTGCCAGTTGAAAGATACCGACGATGATTACCGGTTGAAAGATACCGATGATATTGTATGGTATGTGGTGTGATGGGGGAACTCACTAAGCTTTGTGCTTACGGTTTCGGTTTTGGTTTCAGGTACCTCTTCGTCTAAGGGGAAGGAGCCGGCGGCGTAGCATCGCATCACACACACACATATGATTCCGCATTGGACTTTCTGGGATTGTACTCTGATATGTTATTATTTTATGACTTGGGTTTTCAGACATGATACATTGTTTTATGAGATGATGTGTTTTCACAGTATTTTCTTATGAATCTTTTTATGAGTCAGTTAATTAAAAAGAAATTTTTGGACTTGAAAATTGGGATGTTACAGTATTGTACTTGATGTTGTTGAAGATTAGAAAAGGGATCAAGAAAATTAAACTATGACTTTAGTAATTTTGACATTAAACAAAAAAGAAAGAAAAGGTATACATATTTAATTTTAAAAACTTATAATAGACTATATATGGATCTGAACAATAGTACAATTCATTATTATATGTCTAAAAGGGATCAAGAAAATTAAACTTTGACTTTAGAATTGCATGCTAGTTAGGGCTAAGGGTCTAGGGAGGATGTCTTATATGCCTGTTGTATGAGCTGTATGCTAGGACTGTTTAGTCAGCAGTAGGATAGCCTGATTAGGTTATGCCTGATGCAGTTACTCGATGCACGAATGCTGCTTGCTTTGTGCTTAAGGGGTCCTGGCTAACTTTAACTAACTAGTGAGCGGATATTTAACAGTACTCGCAAGCTAGTTAGGGAAGGGAAGTAGGGACTCCTAGTGCAGCTGATGGCGGAGAGTAGGTCAGAGAGTGCCCCAGGAAAGCCTGGGATGAGACTAGATGGAAAGGGATATTGGTTAAGGGACCTGGTGGAGCCGAGACAGTCCTTGATGAAAGTACGGATAGATGTGAAAGGTAGTATGGGCCCGTACTACTGGAAGCAGAGGATCCGTACTCGAATCAAGGAAGGTTGAGACAGAACCGGGAACCTTGGAGAGTGTGTTAGACCTCTCGAGAGTATGTATGATCCTGACATTTATGCGTGTATTTTCAGCATGGTGACCACGCGACATGGAGCAGGAGGTTCCGGATCAGGATCAGGATCAGGCTCGGGTGCAGGATCCGAGCAGGTTGATGACGGGTTGCGCGAGTTCATCGTGTCTGAGATCACGAGAGGCATTCTTGAGTCGACCCCGGTCATTTTCGGGTCGATCAAGGAAGGGATTGTTGAGCTGATGGAGGATCGCCTCAGGGCATTCAGGAGTGACATGGCGGCCAGCCAGTCAGTATCACGCACACTGTCCTTTAAGGACTTCAGAGGGAGTGGTGCGCTGGATTTCCATGGGGTGAAAGGCCCCATTGCTGCTAGGAGATGGATCGCAGACATCGAGTCTGTGCAGCTGACGAGCTTCTGCCCGGAAGGGTCGAAGGTCCGTTTCGCTGCAGGGTGTTTGAGAGACAGAGCCAGAGATTGGTGGGAGTCGGTTGGCGACTCTCTGGGAGCCTCGGCTGTTGTGGCTATGACCTGGTCAGACTTTGTGACCAGATTCAGGGCGGAGTTTGCGCCAGCTGTGGAGCTTCAGCAGCTGGCCAGGGAGTTCTTGGACATGAGACAGACTACAGAGACTGTGGCGGAGATCACCGCCAAGTTCTGGGAGAGGGCATTGCTGGTGCCCCAGTATGCGGGTGATGAGGACATGAAAAGGACCCGCTACCATGACATGATACTAGCTGACATCCGGGAGCATGTCAGTCTCTCGGCTTGTCCTACCCTGGATTCCATGATTGCCAGGGCTAGGGAGAGGGAGATTGATCTGGAGCACATCCGGAAGAGGAAGGCAGCGGAGGGGCTGACGACGGGGGCTTCGGGGAAGAAGCCCAAGGGATCCGATGGTAGGCCGAAAGGCAAGTCAGGGCGGGACCGCTGTGGGAAATGCGGTCGGTCACACGAGGGAGCTTGTCGCACTGGGCCGGGTTCAGGCTGATATAAGTGTGGCAAGGTTGGGCATTTTGGCAGAGATTGTACTGCCCCTACTCCTGCGATTCAGATATCAGACCTGATTTGCTTTCATTGCAATCAGAAGGGCCATAAAAAGGCCAATTGCCCTAGATTGACAGCAGCAGCGGCGCCGGCAGTGGCGCCGACTCCAGCGACAGCACGGGTTGTGGATGGCCGGAAGGCCAAGTTGGAGGCTTCAGTGGTTCGGAGCCGAGCATTTCAGCTGACAGCCGAGGAGGCACGCGCTACACCTGATGTGGTGACGGGTATGATTTCTTATTTGTATGCTTTTATGTTATGTCGCTGTGATTTTGATATATTATGTGCCTTGCTTAGGATCGTTCCATGTGAACGGTATCCCAGTTCAGGTGTTGTTTGATTCGGGTGCCACTCGATCGTTGGTCTCTCTTGCGCTTAGCAAGAAGTTTCCGAAGTCTTCGGGCATGTTGGATTGCCCTCTAGAGGTCGAGATTGCGGAGGACCGGTCGGTACGAGCGTCAGAGGTCTACCGGGATTGTGTGTTGAGGCTGTTCGAGGAACGTTACCTGGTGGACTTGGTTCCCATACCTTTGCGGGGGAACAAGGTTATTATTGGTATGGATTGGCTGAGCCCCAATGGGGCAGTGATTGACTGCGCGCAATAGTCAGTACGGATTAGGACCCCTAGTGGGGGAGAGCTGGTAGTTCAGGGCGAAAGGCCACAGCGAGGACCAACTTTATATTCAGCAGCGAGGGCTAGGCGTTACCTCTAGCAGGGTTGCGCAGGTTATGTCGCCTATGTTATGGATACCCGGGAGGCGGGTAGGGCGACGGTGGGCGATGTGCCCATGGTACGAGAGTTTGCGGACGTATTCCCCGAGGAGTTGCCTGGGATACCTCCGGAGCGACAGGTTGAGTTCAGGATCGACCTAGTCCCTGGTGCGGCTCCGATAGCCAAGACACCGTATCGGTTGGCTCCTCCTGAGATGCAGGAGTTGTCTACACAGCTGCAGGAGCTGTTAGACAAGGGATTCATTAGACCGAGTAGTTCTCCCTGGGGAGCCCCGATTCTGTTTGTGAAGAAGAAGGACGGGTCGCATCGGATGTGTATAGATTATCGGGAGCTGAATAAGGTAACGGTGAAGAACCGTTACCCACTCCCGAGGATTGATGACCTCTTTGACCAGCTACAGGGAGCGTCTTGGTTCTCCAAGATTGATCTGCGTTCAGGGTATCACCAGATGAGGGTCAGAGAGGAGGATGTGCGGAAGACTGCCTTTCGGACCCGTTATGGTCACTATGAGTTTGTGGTGATGCCTTTCGGGCTCACCAATGCTCCAGCCGCGTTCATGGATCTCATGAACCGTGTGTGCATGCCGATGCTGGATCGGTCTGTGATAGTTTTCATCGATGACATCTTGGTCTATTCCAAGACGCAGGAGGAGCATGAGGAGCATCTGCGAGAGGTTCTGGAGACTTTGAGAAGGGAGAACTTGTATGCTAAGTTCTCCAAGTGTGAGTTCTGGTTGTGCGAGGTGCAGTTTCTTGGGCACCTTGTCAACCAGAACAGGATTTCGGTAGATCCGGCCAAAGTGGAGGTCGTGATGAGATGGGAGGTTCCGAGGTCTCTATCTGAGATTCGGAGTTTCCTAGGATTAGCCTGCTACTATCGGAAATTCATCCAGGATTTCTCCAAGATAGTCGTACCCCTGACCAGGCTAACGAGGAAGGTCGTGGTCTTTCGTTGGGGGCCTGAGCAGCAGGCTGCATTCGAGACATTGAAGCAGAGATTGTGCGAGGCGCCAATCTTAGCCCTGCCAGAGGGCATGGAGGATTTCGTCGTGTACTGTGATGCGTCCATCTCGGGTTTGGGCGCAGTATTGATGCAGAGAGGGCATGTCATTGCTTACGCTTCGAGGCAGCTGAAGCCTCACGAGGCGAACTACCCGACGCATGATTTGGAGCTGGGGGCTGTTGTGTTCGCCCTCAAGATTTGGTGTCATTACCTCTATGGGGTTCGTTGTACGATTTACACGGACCACAAGAGCCTGAGGTATCTCATGGACCAGCCAAATCTGAATATGAGGCAGCGTCGGTGGCTTGATGTGGTAAAGGATTATGACTGTGAGATCCTCTACCACCCGGGAAAGGCCAATGTGGTGGCCGACGCGCTTAGCCGCAAGGCAGCGCCGATCAGGGATATCTGTCTGAGGATGACAGTGGTGACTCCGCTGTTGGAGCAGATTCGGGAGGCCCAATAGGAGGCCATGAAGGAGGAACATCGGAAGAGCGAGCGGATTGTGGGGCAGGTTTCCTCCTTCGACTATGATAGCCGAGGGTTATTGACTCTTCACCGTAGGGTGTGGGCCCCTTATCATGGAGGCGTGCGCCAGATCCTGATGGAGGAGGCACACAAATCCAGATTTTCTATCCATCCCGGAGCGACGAAGATGTATAGAGATCTTCGTCCTGATTATTGGTGGCCCTGCATGAAGCGGGACGTAGCATGGTATGTGGAGCGGTGCTTGACCTGCAGGAAGGTCAAAGCCGAGCACCAGAGGCCACACGACAAGATACAACCGTTAGATATTCCTATGTGGAAATAGGAAGATATTACCATGGATTTCATCACCAAGCTTCCCAAGACTGCACGGGGAGTGGATTCGATTTGGGTAATCGTGGATCGGTTGACCAAGAGTGCCCATTTCATACCGATCCAGGAGAGTATCTCGGCCGAGAGGTTGGTCGACATCTATATCCGAGAGGTGGTAGCTCGGCACGGAGTGCCAGTTTCAGTGATTTCCGACAGGGATGTGCGGTTCACTTCCAGGTTTTGAAAGAAGTTTCATGACGAGCTGGGTACTCGTCTGCATTTTAGCACCGCCTTTCACCCGCAGACGGATGGTCAGAGCGAGCGGACCATCCAGACGCTAGAGGATATGCTGCGGGCATGTGTTTTAGACTTCGGGGGTAGCTGGGATACCTACCTTCCATTGGCGGAGTTCTCGTATAATAATAGCTATCATGCGAGTATCGACCGTCCTCCCTTCGAAATGTTATACGGGAGGAAGTGCAGAACCCCGATATGTTGGGGTGAGGTTGGCCAGAGGGTCATGGGGAGCACCGAAGTGGTGCTCAAGACGACAGAGAGGATTCAGCAGGTTCAGAGCAGACTTTAGACTGCTCAGAATCGGCAGAAAAGTTATGCCGACAAGCGCCGATCGAACCTGGAGTTTCAGGTCGAGGATATGGTTCTCCTGAAGGTGTCGCCATGGAAGGGCGTCATCCGATTCAGGAAACGGGGCAAGTTGGGTCCTAGGTATATTGGACCCTTCAGGGTTATAGCCCGGGTGGGCAAGGTGGCATATAGGCTGGATCTGCCAGCCGAACTCAGTCAGATTCATAGCACTTTTCACGTCTCCCAGTTACGGAAATGTTTGGTGGACAACTCGGCAGTGGTACCATTAGAGGATATTCAGGTCGATGACAGCCTGAATTACATTGAGCGGCCTGTAGCGATTCTCGACCGGAAGTCGAAGGATCTGAGGAATAAGAGGGTGGAGCTCGTGAAGGTGCAATGGCAGCACCGGAAGGGCTCGGAATGGACTTGGGAGCCGGTGGATGAGATGATGGAGCATTACCCAGAGCTTTTCTAGGAACGAGCAGCAGACTTTGAGGACGAAGTCTAAAATAAGTGGGGGAGATTTGTAGCACCTGGTTCCTGGTATGTATTTTAATTAAGTAATTTTGCATTTTGGCCTGGGACTCGGCGAGTTGAAGGCCCAACTCGCCGAGTAGAAGCGGGATGAGACGCGGGATTTAAGTGATGGACTCGTCGAGTTGGGTCCCGGACTCGACGAGTAGGCTCTGACTGGACAAAACCCTAATCTGAGGGTTTGCACCCTATTTAAACAACCTTATACAGCCTCCATCGCCCCTTTATGCTCCCAGAAACCCTCCATAGCAAACCCTAAGTGTTTTGGTGCAAGATCTAAGGCTTTTGAGTGATTTTTGTGGGTTTTGACCTCAAGGAAGGAGGAAGAACATAGAAGGATCAAGAGGAGAGTGAAGGATTCGAGTTTGGTTCATCATTTGCAGTCTTTGAAAGGTATAAAGTCTGTACATTGCTTGCTTGTTTGTTAGATCCCTTTTTGGGGAAGATTTAGGGCTTTTTAAGCCATATGAGGTAGCCAACCATGATTGCAAACATGGTTGGGGGTCAAGACTTCGGATCTATGTCTTGGGAAGAGTCACAAGGCAGATTTGGGTTGCTTTTGCACCCAAGGAAGGTCCCATGCAACAAAAGAGCCATTTTAGAGCCTTTTTGGCTCAAAAGTCCCATGCATGCACGTAAAGTTCGTAACTTTACGTGCTAGATCGAGCGTAGGGGCTTGGATCTATCATTTGGACAAGTGTTGTACATCAGAAATCGAGGATTTAGGGTGTGGACGTTATCGACTCGGCGAGTCCGTTCTTGGGACTCGACGAGTCCAAGGCTTTGAGTCCCATATCTGTTGAGGGTCAAAGAACTCAGTTGGGTGTTAGAAGGGTTGTAGCAGGACAGAAAGAGTGACCCAACGCATTGGACTTAGTTTTAGACCTGGAGTTCATGGGACTCGACGAGTACTAGAACAGACTCGGCGAGTCCAAGGCAATCTCCTTATGATTGAAGATGAACTCGACGAGTTGTTCATACAACTCGGCGAGTCGGATGAAGGTTCGTTCGATGTTCACATCGAAGAGGAACTCGTCGAGTCGTCGCTAAACTCGACGAGTAGGGTCGTGGATGAGGACAGTTGAAGAGATAGGGACTCGACGAGTTGGCGGCCCAACTCGGCGAGTCGGGTCAACTGGAAGTTGACTTTGACTTTGACTTGGACTTGGTCAGGGGTAAAATGGTCATTTTACCCTAAGAGTAGATATCAGATTCTGACTGAGTGTTTTGTGGGGATTATAGCCGGAGGATTTCCGGAGCAGTAGCGGACAGAGGTTTCCCGCACAGATTATCAGCAGCTACTCGTACGAGGTGAGTTACCTTCCAGTAGGGGTGGGTCTAAGGCCACAATGCCGGCCCACCAAAGAGGGGTATTTAGAAGATGATTGTCTTTGTGATAATTATCTTGGTCTGGTTACGTGCTTTGGTCATGAGTTTTATCTGTATGATATGTTACGTATATAATAGGGATTAGTTTCCCTGACAGCGGTCCTTAGGACCGAGGGGTAGGTCAGTACCCAGATATGCCTGACTGTATGTTTATATCTTGTTGTTGTATGCTAGTGGTAGGGGGTGGAATAGTCCCCAGTTACCGGTTGAAAGATACCGATGACAGTTACCGGTTGAAAGATACCGATGGTGATTACCGGTTGAAAGATACCGATGATGATTACCGGTTGAAAGATACCGACGATGATTACCGGTTGAAAGATACCGACGATGATTACCGGTTGAAAGATACTGATGATATTGTATGGTATGTGGTATGATGGTGGAACTCACTAAGCTTTGTGCTTACGGTTTCGGTTTTGGTTTCAGGTACCTCTTCGTCTAAGGGGAAGGAGCCGGCGGCGTAGCATCGCATCACACACACACATATGATTCCGCATCGGACTTTCTGGGATTGTACTCTGATATGTTATTATTTTATGACTTGGGTTTTCAGACATGATATATTGTTTTATGAGATGATGTGTTTTCACAGTATTTTCTTATGAATCTTTTTATGAGTCAGTTAATTAAAAAGAAATTTTTGGACTTGAAAATTGGGATGTTACAGTATTGTACTTGTTGTTGTTGAAGATTAGAAAAGGGATCAAGAAATTAAACTATGACTTTAGTAATTTTGACATTAAACAAAAAAGAAAGAAAAGGTATACATATTTAATTTTAAAAACTTATAATAGACTATATATGGATCTGAACAATAGCACAATTCATTATTATATGTGAAATAGATCTATACTACTATAATATAATACAAAATATATGAATGAATCAGATCTAAATAAATATAAATATTATATATGAAGCAATATCTAAAAAATCTACAAATATGAAGAAAAAAAAGTTTATCATTTCAAGCTTAGATCAATCAAATATGAATAAAACTAAAATGATATCCGACACTTGAGGGTTTAAATAAAAAATAAATATATTTTTATGTAAATTGTAAAATGGAATAATAACGGTTTTGTTTGTTCTTTTGACGAAAAAATTGTACAGATAAATTATAAAAATATGTGATTTTCAGCAAACACGAAATGATTTAAGTACTAACATATATGATTAGTTGATTACCTGTTTTATTGCCATTTTTTTTTGTTAATATTATAATAATTTAACAATAAAGGGGCTTTTCTTTCTACACCTAATCCCAAAGTTTTTCCATACACCATGTGAATCTCATCTTTAACTGTGCTAGAACCGTTGACTTCTTTCTTAGTAATACTCTTTACATCTCATCCAAATTTCTTTGCAATCGCTTTCGCATAAACTTTCCCCAACAAAGATTCAATTCTATTAATTTTTCAAGCATACCTTCAATGGCGTTTTCTTCAACTCCAGTCATTCACAAGAGCTTTAAATATGATGTATTTTTGAGTTTTAGCGGCGCAGACGTTCGTTCTAATTTCATTGATCATCTTTATTTTGCTCTCCAGCAGAAAAGCATTTACACTTATAAGGATGATGAGAGAATCAAGAAAGGAAAAAACATCACTGATGAGCTCAATGGATCCATTGAAGACTCAAAATTCTACATCATTGTCTTCTCCCAGAACTATGCCTCTTCATCTTGGTGCTTGGATGAGCTTGTGAAGATAATGGAGTGTCACAAGACTAAAGAGCACACTGCTTACCCCGTCTTCTATGATGTGGAACCCACAGAGGTCCGTAAACAAAAGGGCAAAGTTGGAAAAGCTTTTGCCAGTCTTGAAAAGGAAAAGGCTGCTGGGAAATGGAGAAAAGCTATGAAAGAAGCAGCTGATGAGGCTGGGTGGGAGTTGAAGAACACTGTTAATGGGTAATTCCTATTCCTTCCTTATGTTTCTTTCTAATCCATATTTACAAGGGTCACTCATGGCATCTCATGTACGTTTTAGCTAAAACCTAGTCGATCTTTACAACAAATTAAAATGAAATAATATGATTATACGAAGATGGTATTACTTCATGTTGTGTGTCATGGATCTGAAGTAATTGGTCATGTGGGATTTTGCGTGAGCTATCGGCTAACCGAGTCTTCTTTAAAATGCAGGCATGAAGCTAAATTCATCCAAAAGATTATTGAAGAGATTTCACTAGAGTTACGCTCCATCAATTATAGCATCGATGAGAAATTAGTAGGCATGAAGACCCGTATCCAGGATGTTGTATCATCTTTAGGAACTGGTTTTAATGATGTCCGCATCATTGGGATCAAGGGGATTGGAGGTGGTGGGAAGACAACTTTGGCGAGAGCTGTTTTTGATCAAATATCGATTCAGTTTGAAGGCAAAAGTTTCGTTGAGAATGTTAGGGAAGTTTCAAACGCTTCTACCGGTTTGACGTCTTTGCAAAATCAAATCCTTTCAGATGTCTTGAATGATAATGACATCAGGGTAAGTAACGTTTTTGATGGGAAAAACATGATGAAGAGGATGATGTCAAGTAGAAAGATTCTTGTTGTTCTAGATAACGTGGACAATATAGACCAACTTGAGGCGTTGGCAGGCGAGCCTAACTGGTTTAAGCCAGGAAGTGTAATTATCATTACCACAAGAGATGAACAAGTGTTGGTAGCACATGGAGTGAAGTTGATTCGTAATGTCGATATGTTATCGGTTGAGGAAGCAACTTGCCTCTTCAGTAGGTATGCATTTGGGAGAGAGATTCCAATTCCAGGGTATGAAGCGTTATCAGGGCAAGTTGTAAGTTATGCTGCTGGTCTTCCCTTAACTATTAGAGTTTTGGGATCGTTTCTTTGTGGTAAAGACGATAGTGAATGGATAGACGCTCTAGAAAGACTAAAAACAATTCCATTAACAGAAACTCTGAAACAATTGGAATTAAGTTATATCGGCCTAGAGGTGGATTACAAGGAAATGTTCCTAGATGTGGCATGCATACTAAAAGGCCGGCAAAAAGACTTGGTGATCGAAGCGCTTGAAAGCTGTGGGTTTCATGCTAGAAATGGTTTAAGAGTTCTAGAGCAAAAATCTCTCATAACTATTTACCATCATTCTGATGATGGTGAGTGTGTGGGCATGCATGATCATCTTGAAGAAATGGGCAAGAATATTGTTCGTCGTTCGCACCCAGATATGCCTTATAAACATAGCCGATTGTGGATTGACGCAGAAATTGAAAAAATATTGGTTGATAACTTGGTAAGGATCAAGGTTATTTGTAAGATAGAGAAAAGTAACATATTTAGTTATTTGTTATGTGATAATTTTCATGCATGGTGACTGATTTTTGGATTACAGGGAACCGAGGCAACAAGATGTATACAACTCTACACGTGGGGACTCGATCCTGAAATTGTTATGAAAGGTCTCAGAAAGATGAAGGAACTCAGATTTCTTGATGTGTCTGCGGGATTTCTTGACGAAGGAACTCAGATTAGTTGTTTTCAATGGAATTGGATATTTAATAAGTTCAACCCATATTTTCCAAAATCTTTACGATATCTTCGTTGGAACCGTTACCCGTTTACGTCTTTACCCAAAACATTTGAAGCAGATAATCTTGTTGCACTTGAGATGTCTGACAGCAGAATATCACAACTTTCGGAAGGGGGAGAAAGAAAGGTAGCATTATGGTTAATTGTTTTTGTTTCATGGTTTGAATTCTTTAAATTTTAATAGAGTGACACATCATCCTTTTACTCTCCTTACAACTCTATCAAAAATTTTTCTTCAATACATTGAACTCTACATAGTTTAATGAAACATACATTTAAGAATTAAAAAAGTTTCTATTTTCCCCGTAGAAAAGTTCAATGACCGTTGAATGCCAACATGACATCCCACAATGGTAGAGTTTTATTTATTGAATGCTAATTAGACATGTCACCTCATTCAACTCTCTCATTAAACTATGCATCATAGATGCTCTATAGTCATACACCCACCACTTCATTATTACACTAATTTTCATCTTTTTATTTTCCTTATATTAGGTTCTAGAAAAGCTACGATTCCTTGACCTAAGTTACTCAGAGTTAAGGACCCTTGACCTTGGGTTGACTCCAAATCTCGAGGTGTTGACTCTTGGAGGATGTGGTGATTTGGTAAAACTTAACATGCCCATCGAATGTCAAAAGCTCAAATACCTTGACCTTTATCGTTCAAAGTTGACGAGCCTTGACCTTCGGCTGACTCCAAATCTTGAGTGGTTAGATATTGGAGAATGTCATCATTTGGTAGACCTTCATATGCCCGATGGAGATCTAAAGCTTAAATACCTCAGCTTCAAAAAGTCAAAGTTGAGGACCCTTGACCTCAAGATGGCTCTGAATCTCGAGAGGTTAAATCTTGATGAATGCGTCTATTTAGTGGAACTTCACATGCCCAGTAGTTGTCTACATCTCAAATCCCTCAAACTCACTAAGTCAAAATTGAGGACCCTTGACATTGGGGTTACTCCGAATCTCGAGTATTTAAATCTTGAAAATTGCTGTGACTTGGAAGAACTTCACATGGCTAATGAATGCCAAAAGCTCACATCTCTCAACATTAGCCATTCAAAGCTAAGGAGCCTTGACCTTGGGTTGACTCCAAATCTCGAGAAGTTAGATCTTAAAGAATGTCGTAATTTGGTAGAACTTCACGCTCCCATTGGATGTCTACAAAAGCTTGTCTACCTAGATTTAAGTGGTTGCTTGAGGTTTAAATCTTTTTTGTTTCGCATAGAGGATGATTCTTCTTGTAGTGTGGATGAATCACTTGAGGTTGATCCTTTAGCCGAGTTACATCTAATTTCAAAGTCCCTAGAAAGATGCACGTTTCATCCCGACAACAATTTACCAAAGTTTCAGTTTACGTGTCTATATAAAGAAGATCGACCCTTATTGACTACAAATCTTGAGAAACTTATTTCTGTAGGCCTTTGTGCTTGCACAAACCTTGAGATGTTTTCAGAAAGCATTTGTGGGTTACAACGTTTAAGAAAACTTATACTCAAAAGCTATCCAGAGGTGCCCAAGGACATTGACCACTTAGAATGTCTAGAGGAGCTAATTTTGTCATCAACAAAAGGTAGACACCTTCCCGATAGCATTTGTATGTTGAAACATCTTAAATCTCTTGAACTTATATCTTGTGGGCGTCTTGAGAAGTTACCCAAGGATCTTGGCCAATTAGAATGTTTACAGAAGCTAAGGTTGTCATCTACAAAAGTAAAACGTCTCCCTGATAGCATTTGTATGTTGAAGCAACTGAAATCTCTCAAAATTATATCTTGTGGGCGTCTTCAGAGGTTACCCAAGGATCTTGGCCAGTTAGAATGCTTAGAGAAACTAAGGTTGTCATCTACAAGGATAAAACGTCTTCCAGACAGCATTTGTGTGTTGAAACAGCTGAATTCTCTCAAGATTATATCTTGTGAGCGTCTTGATAAGTTACCCGAGGATCTTGGCCAATTAGAATGTTTACAGAAGCTAACTTTGATAGATACAAAGATTAAATATTTTCCAGATAGCATTTGTATGTTGAAACATCTGGAGTCTTTGGAACTTAATCCTTCTTCACTACGTGAGAAATTACCTGTGGAGATTGGTCAATTAAATGTTAGAGACGCTAATCCTAATGGTAATGGAGTTTCTATGTAGGCCGGAAAAGCCAATTAATGTGATTGTATTTTGAAATTAAGATGATAATAATAAATTTTTACTTCTCATAGTTTACCAAATTTTCAATTTTCTGGATGTGGGTCAGCAAGTAATATGTTTATTGTTAAATGTTGTATAAAAAGGATCTTAAGTTATGAGTTGGGTTAGTTATGTTGCAGAATGAAATGATGCACATACAATGTTATTGTTAGGCCAAGTAATTTGTAATGAAATGTTTTGTAATTGTTATATTGTCCAAAAGTGCAGGGTCAAGAACACCTTAAGTTAAACCAACAACACTCTGATGAAAAAAGGATCATGTTTGCACTTTTAGTTGTCAAATGAAATCAGGCATTCAGTAGAGTTAAACTATGTTACAGATGAAATTGGTGGGGTTTTCATACGGGTCGAATACGATAATTTCAAATGTTTTCTATAATGTTTATGCTCAGCTGGATAGACAAAAAAAAAAAAAAAAAAAAAAAAAAAAGGAAATGTTATGGAATTATATTACTAGATTCATGAATTGGAATCAAGGAAAGTATTATTTTTGGTGATTTTAATGTAGTGCGAGATGCTTCAAAAAGATTTGGTACGGAGTTCTTTAATTATTCAGCCGCAGAATTCAACGATTTCATTAATGATGTTGAGTTGTGTGATGTGAGAAAATTCATTGGGGAAATCGCCAAAGTAAATAAAATGATTTGATTACGGGGGTAGTTGTTGAAAAATTTCCACATCTTTCCGGTAGGAATGGATCCTGTTGATCATCAAGGTCGGAGCAGGCCAATAACACAACAGAAATGAGGACCGGATTGTAAAGAAGCTGCTTCACCATTGCCGGAAGAGAGGGTAACACTTGACCATTTTGACCTTAGCTTTATCTATTAAGAATTAGCTTTTTGTTACGTATTTTATTTCATAGACTATAGTTCTAATTGGGCTTCAAATTTGTGGGCTAAGAATTAGAGTTAACTGTTAAGGGTTGAAAACTTGATTTTGAGATTCAAAATTCGTTTGTGTTTAAATTATAAGATCGCCATTTTAAAATAATAATGGGTGACAATAATCTTTTTTTAAGAAGTAGATCTAACTTAACTTAATAAAATATTAATTAGTGGGATATCAAATGGATCTGTGACACTATATAGAATTTAATACGAATTCAGTTCATATGAGGGCATTTTATAAAAATAAATTACATGTGATTTGTATTTGGCATTAAAGAAGACTTTAAATTTAAAATATACTTATTTTTATAAAATATATTAATTAGAAATAATAAACTATACTTAAGGACTATATTTAAGTATTTAACTCTAGCACTTAGATATAGGTGATATAGTGACCTTCGATTAAATATGGGCCTTGGGGAAATGCTTTCAGGCCACATGATTAATATGACTGATTTTATAGGTGCATTTGAAGTACGAGGTGATGATATATTGTTGACCGTTCAGTTGATATTGAGGCGAGTAATAACATAGTACATATCCTCTATCATAATATTTGAAATGCTTTGAGTATTATATGTAGAGAAAATTACACGAATGGTCCCAATGGTTTAGGGTAATTTGCGTGTTTGGTCCCTAACTTATTTTTTTAACTTGGAAGGTCCCTACTGTTTGTTTTTGTTACGCGTTTGGTCCCTGTCTTACCTAAAAAGTCTATTTTGCCCATGGTTTTTTAATTTATTTAAATAAAAACACCTCCAACCCCACCTCGTCACCTTACCTTACCCACCCCACTATTTTTTCCTATTTAAATAGTAGTCTTTTTAGGTAAGACAGGGACCAAACGCGTAACAAAAACAAACAGTAGGGACCAAGCGTGTAACAAAAACAAACAGTAGGGACCTTCCGAGTTAAAAAAAAGTTAGGGACCAAATGCGCAAATTACCCCAAACCATAGGGACCATTCGTGTAATTTACTCTTATATGTATCATATATAATATTACTTGTCATATGGCTTGTTTGTGCATTACATGAAGCTCGGTTTTGAACATGTTTTTTATTGAACAAAGTTATTTGGATTGGAAAATAGTGTTTTTTTAACCGACAAATATAAATATATCATCTACTCATAAACTACCACCTAATTCCACTTATTGTCCACGGCGAGACTTGAACCTTCAACATCAAAGAGGAATGACACCACCTGATACTGCTGATACCGTTGGGCTAGTTAAAGGGAAGTGCCCTTTTAGTTGTAAGGAAGAAATTTTCTAAATTGTAAGCTATAAGCTTAGAGAGAGAATTTGCAACTACATTTCATGAAAGTTATAGTAATGATCACATGAATCTAGGGGTGACAATTTATGACACAACACGACAAAAATACACGATACGAAACGAAATTGGGACGAAACTAAAATTTGAATTCGTGTTCGTGTCGTGTTTGTGTTAACTGTAAAAAACACGATGTCGTGTCGTGTCGTGTTCGTGTTCAAAATTTGACACGATTTATCAGTTCTTTATCGTGTTTTTCGTGTTTGTCGTGTTATATTTGATAAAATATCCATTAAATAAACTAGTTTTTATTATATGTTATATTTTTCGTATCGTGTCGTGTTTGTCGTTTTTTAATTCGTTCGTTTTCGTGTTAGTTAAAAAAAACATATCGTGTCGTGTTCGTGTTACATAAAACCTTGTCGTGTCGTGTCGTGTCGTGTCAGACAGAAACACGAAACGATAGCACGATTTGCCACCCCTACATAAATCTCTAAATTTACTTAAAGGATTGGTCCCTTTTATATGATCTATTTGGTCATGACTTACTTGTTGATTTAATGGCAACGAACTGAGCTGCGGTTAGTGCTAATATGAGGGAAGTTAGCGACCATTTGTCCTTTAGAATGAGGTCTTACTGAGAGTATAAACTTGGGTTGTGTTTAGATGCATGTACATTTTCATAGTTATAATTTTGAGTAAACATTATCTAAACTTTTAACTCAATTACTCTTATTTGTTGAAAATATTTTAGGAATTAAGACTAAGAAATTGGGTTATTGCTATTACTCAATTCCATTCCAAAGTCTAATTTCGGTATTACACGCCATATACTTGAAGATGAAGTCATTAGTTAGCATATACTTGGGATTTTAGAAAGCCATGTTATATGGTTTATCTTTGACTTTTGTAATGATATTATAATGAACACTCTTGCACTTAAGCTTGGATTTAAACTTATATTTATGTTTTGCTTAGCAAAACTTATATTTATGTTTTGCTGACCAAAACATATTCATTAAAATAACCAAAAAACGGAACAAATTGAGATGAAACTGATTCAAAATCGAAAAAAACAAAACCAAAAGATGATGCAGTGAAGTCGGTGTGATTTACCCGGTCGATCTCTCTTGTATTTCGACATATCTGTACAGCCGGGGTAGAAGCTATGATGTGCTGGTGAGTATAAAGTCAACCACAGTAACATTTTCTGCATCTGCGATACAAATACAAAGATGAAGTCCAGGGTTCCTGATTCTTCGATGAAACCCTACAGTAGAGACGACACAAATTTGAGGAGAAGATGCAAAATCGAGGAATTGAATACCAATGTCAATTTGGTCTATACCCGTTCCCAATTTAGGAAATTAGATGAACAAAAACGGAAGTTGTGAAGAATGAGAGGATCGTCGGTGCTATAGAAGTCGAACCTAAAATTTGGGAAGACGAAAAATCGAGGAATTGAATACCAATGTCAGTCTCGTTCAAAACCTCGCAAGCTGTGAAGAATGAGGGAATACGCGTGGCTTGAAGATCGCAAGATGAATGAGGTGCGAATACTAGTGACACATCGGCTTGAACATATGGAAGTTGGCTCAATACCGGCCACTGTTCACCAGCCGATGCAAGATTTAATATGTATTATAATATATATCATTTTATTTATTCTAGAATGAATGAAAAAGATGCATCCCTATGAAACGAAAATCAGCTAAAAAAAGTCTTATAAATAATTAATGTTTCATTCTATTTCTTATGACAACAAAACAAGATTTTTCAACTTTGTCTCAATTCCATTATGTCATTAATGCACAATAATGATTAATACCTAAAGAAAGTGGAGAGCAGTTCGGAGATCTGAAGAAAGATTCAACCCGAAGTTCTAATCGCTTTATACATGAAGCTGGTCTTGTTGACATTAAATTGGAGGGTTACCGGTTCACATGTTTTCAGAATAAGGACTCAAAATTAAGTAAATTGGATAGATTCCTGGTAAGCTCAAGATTCATGGACCTCGTTCCATCCACATCTGTCACTGCATTGCCAAGAAAGCTCTCAAACCATTGCCCCATTATACTCTCATCAACATGGTGTGACTTCGGTCCTCCACCCTTCAAACTCTTCACTTCATGGAAGTTAAAGGATGGTTTTGAGAATACATTCATAAAGGCATGAAATAACTTCAAAGGTTTTGGCAACCTAGACCAATACTTAGCTGCAAAGCTCAAGTATGTTAAAGAAGAACTAAATAGCTGAGGAGGAGCACATCAGGAAAATTCAAAACATGATGAACGACCTAGATTTAAAGGCTGAATCTAGATCACTAACGATTGAAGAACTCGAAATAAAAAGAAACGGGTACAAAGAGATCGTTCAAAAGAAAAGGTTAGTGGTAATTGATGCCAAGCAAAAATCAAAAATTAAATGGGCAATAGATGGGGATGAAAATACCAGATTCTTTCACGGATACGCCAACAACAATGTGACATCCACATTTTCACGGCCAGAAAAGACCGATTTTGTTTATGCTTTATAAAAAAATCAGAGTACCCTTTTTAATAAAAATGTTGCGGAATTTGTTTCCAGAAAAACATGATAAATGCGTTATCAAAGCATTTCCGAAGAAATGTATTTTATTCATTTTAAAACATTGGGATGTCATCGTCAATACAGAAACATAAGCATAAACAGACATTACATTCATTATCACTAGTGATTTATGTCTCCTTAATCTCTCAGTGTAATGTAACTTCATATCGACACCTGTGATTCAAATAAACCGAGTGGGTCAGGTTGGGAAACCTAGTGAGTACATAGAGTTTTCAACCCACAATAATATAATTATTATGTTTAAACATCAAACAGTCAACCCAATTACCCATCCCCATTATCTTCTTTACTCTTAAGGATCTACCCTAAGAATCAGCTATTCCTCGTTCATTCATTCCTAAGGATTATCCTAAGGAATAGGCACGAAATCCATTGTTGCTAATGACACATCTGTCAAGCACAACTGCTAATATTATCACTTAGGCGCATCTGCCAGAATTGTGACATTCTTTATGGGGCGCATCTGCCGGTATAGTCCTTTAGGCGCATCTGCCGGGGTTATGAGGTTCTCTATTAGGCGCTTCTGCCGGTAGAGTCCTTTAGGCGCATCTGCCAGGGTTATCTCGTTTATTGACAATATCGTTTCCGAGAATCCACTCGCAATACATGTCAATGGGTTTTTATCTCGTTTATCGACAATATCGTTTCAGAGAATCCACTCGCAATACATGTCAATGGGTTTTTAGAGTACAGCTAATGAATACACAGTTCAAATAACACCTACAGGTTGCGAGCCTGCTAGTGTTCCACTGGACTGTCTAGAATAGTCCGTGGTTGTCATCCATACTCTGCTAGATGACGTGGCCAACACTTGGGTAAAAAGCTTCTCTCATAGTTCACCTCTCACCCTTATCTCATGGTCTATATCACCTCTCATCATTTTGTTTTTGTCACACAACAACTATTTCATCTACCCATGTTTTACCCAACACATTTTGTAGATATAAAATACATATACAGTTTAAATCATTTAAAACATATATAAAAATCTTTCACCCAGCATAGACAGCAAGTATTCAGACAATATGCACACATAGCACGTAATTTATATTAAAATACTTCATATCTATGTGTAGGATGAAAGGGACTATGCACTCACCTGATTAGGTGGTGACTCGGTACTCGGACAGCACTTCGTTATCCCAAAACAATTTTCCTTTGACAAAACCTAGTATCAATACCACTAGGGTTTAGTCTAGCGTTAACTGCGACTAATTAATAGTCTAGCTATTATTACTATTATATAAGCGTTAAACAGTACTTATATAACCCATAATAATAGCCCAAGTACTTATTATAAGTTCCTAATAACGTTACTATAATTAAATAAAAGCTATATTAAAAATAGTGTAGGCGTAGCTCACTTACAGCGGGTTTTATAGACAACAAGGCTTCGCTTGGAGCAGCGTTTCTGAACCGAAAGACCCTTTTTCTCGGGACTCCGGGAGCCTCGGGGCTTCCTTCGGGTGCTAGGGGGTTTACCTAGACTTTAGGGGGTTAGGGAGGCTTAGAGAGAGAGTATAGAGAGAGAAAGAAGGGTTTGAAGGTGTGAGGAAATGGCATGACCCGTCACTTCTATTTATAGGGTGAAATCATGATGGACTCGCTGAGTCAGGTCACTGACTCGCCGAGTCGGTGCCATGTGTCATCACCTGATGGCTTTTCTTGGGGAGAAAGTCTTGGCCCATATTCAGCCACGTCACCCCTTTTGCAGCAGCACTCTGCCGACTTCTAAACCCCGTAACTTTCGCATACGAGCTTCGTTTTCGACGTTATTTTTTTCCACGTGTAGGTAAAAACAAGATCTACAACTTTCATTTAGAATCCGTCGGCTAATTCTCGACCGATCTTAAATTTAACAGTAGCAGGAGATTAGACTGTTAAATGACCGCGAAGAATTCGTAACTCCTTCATACGGACTCCGTTTTCGTCTGTCTTTTTATCGTTGAGTTCCTATTAATGAGATCTTCAACTCTCATTTAGGTCGCGTAAGCCAAAAACCACTCGAACTAAAATTCGAGTTTCGGGTCGTGCAGTGCTAAGCCAAATCTTAGAAAACTCATAACTTCCTCATACGAAGTCAGATTTGGGCGTTCTTTTTTTGTATGTTCTTGGTTTAACGTATACTAAAAATTTTGTTTAGATCAATAAGGCTAAAAAGTCCTCTATCGTAAATTCACTATTTACGTCTCCCGGTGCCGTGCCGGTTTTGCCGTAAAACTTCGACGGGCCATAACTTCTTCGTTATAACTCGGATTTCGGCGTTCTTTATATGTACGTAACCCTTAAGACATATTCTACAACTTGGTTAAGATTATTTATTCTAAATAATCTTTTGTCGAAAAGTCGTTTTCGACCCCTATTATCTCTAAATTGACTATCCCGAATCTACGGGCGTTACAAACAACGATTGAAAGAACCGCATCAATGGTCCCATGATTAATGGGGATTGGTGCACAAACCCCTCCAAAATCAAAACAAAGGTTGTTCGCTTTTTCCAAGAAAAATTCACAGAACATTGGTCTTGTAGACCAAAATTCAGGAGTCCCCTCTTCAAAAAGTTGCCAGACTCAGACAAACATGCCCTCGACGCACCCTTCACTCTACAGGAGATAAAACTAGCTGTTTGGGCCTGTGGAAATGAAAAATCATCGGGACCAGACAGATTTACATTTAAGTTCATAAAAAAAATACCGGGAGGTTTTACTTGGTGATATTGCAGCTGTAGTTAAACACTTCAAACATTACGGTCGGCTTGACAAATCGTGCACCCCAACATTTATTTCACTTATCCTCAAAATTAAATACCCATTAAAACTAAGTGATTACTGACCGATCAGCCTAGTCGGTTGCATCTACAAGATTATCGCCAAAATACTGTCTCAGGATCAAGCAAGTAATGGATCGATGCATCTCCGAAGTCCAGTCAACTTATGTGAAAGGAAGAAGCATTTTGGATGGACCGTTTGTCGTAAATGAATTATGCTCGTGGGCAAAGAAATCCAAAAAGAAAATTCTACTATTCAAGGTAGATTTCGACAAAGCTTTCGACTTAATAAATTGGGACTTTTTGGACAACAATTTAATGCAAATGGGGCTCGGGGGTAAATGGAAAATATGGATGAGGGGTTACCTACAATCATTACATTCCTCTATCTTAATCAAGGGAAACCCAACTAATAAGTTTACGACCTCTAAAGGGTTGGACAGGGAGATTCCCTCTTCCCCTTCTTTTTCATTGCTGCTATGGAAGTTTAAGTATGGCAATGCAGGCGACATGTGACAAAGGTGTCTTTGAAGGACTTCGTTTTCCAAATGGAGGTCTATTAATATCACTCCTCCTATACGTAGATGATGCATTATTTGTAGGGGAATGGTCAAAACACAATATTAAAAATCTGTCACGAATCCTCCGTTGCTTCCACGCTGCCTCTGGTCTAAAGTTAACTTCAACCAATCAAGAGTTTTTGGTGTAGGGGCTGATCTAAATGAAGTTTCCCGTTGGTCTCGGCCCCTAGGCTGCAAATCCTCCACCCTACCATTCACATATCTCGGTATCCCGGTGGTTACTAACATGAGACTTGCTAGACACTGGACACCAATAATCAAAATATTTCAAAACAAATTATCAATCTGGAAGTCAAAAACATTATCATTTAGGGGTCGTTTGACACTAGTCAAATCTGCATTAGGGAACCTACAAAACTACTATATGTCACTTTTTGCTGTACCTGCAGGATCCTGAACAAGTTTGAAAGAATTAGAAGACGTTTTCTTTGGGGAGGTTAAGAATACAATAAGACCATATATTGGGTATCTTGGGACAAAGTCATTGCAAAAAAGGCGAAGGGTGGTTTGGGGGTTGCATCCATTAAACCACTAAAGGCCTAAACATTTCTACGAACAAAACCATCCATGTTGTGGGCAAAAGTTATCACAAGCATCCATAAATTACACAAAAAAGATGATGACTGCTATTCCTTAAAAACAATGTCAAGAGTTTGGAATAATATTGCCGACATCAAACGCGCAATTGACAAAGTGAGCATTCCACATGATAAAATCATTAAAAAACACCAAGGGGCACATGGCATCTCATGGAAATGTGACCTTATGGGAAATAGGAGATATCAAGTGAACGCCCTTCACCATGTACTAGAGGACAAGGGTGCCACAGATAATGGAAGATTCAATTGGATTAAGGAGGTTCCATCAAAGGTCACATGCTTCATTTGGAGGGCAAAAATGGGTCGCATCCCAACCACAGTGGCGTTAGCTAAACGGAGAATCAATTTACAATCAACCACCTGTTGCTTGTGCAACTCAACGGAGGAATGTTCAGACCATGTACTAGTCCAGTGCCCTTTTGCAAAAACAATCATGGAATGAATTTTTAAATGGTGCGATGTCCCCTCAGATGACTTTCAAAATGGTAAACGAAGTTCTGGATTATGCCTCTAACTGAGGTAATTGTCCAAAAAAGAAGAAACGACTATTGGGCATCTGCTACGGGATGATATGGAGCATTTGGAAAACCATAAATAAAGGATTATTCACTAATCAAAGGGTGAATGCTACGAAAGTTGCGGATATAATCAAAGCCACGACTTTCATTTAGTTTAAACATAGAGGTGATCGCGAAAATCTAAACTGGATTTACTAGAATGTTAGTCCTTTTATTTGATTATAACTCACTTATTGTTTTTTTTTTCCTTGTATATATGCTATCCGTACGTCTCTCCCTCTCCTAGGGGTGACTCTTTTATAATATATTATCTTCGTTTCCCGGTTCAAAAACAAAGTTGGCATTTGTAACGAGCAAAAAGATGAGGGGAAGAAAGGAAAATATACTGAATGTTAATTTATCGTCTGAAGGCAATAATGGCGCGCACGAAGTCATAAAGAAAATTTCGTCACTTAAGAATTAAGATCACCGGGGTAAGGGAGACGCCGGGGATCTCGTTATTCCATTTCCTCCATCATCATTCTCGCTCCGTTCTCCCTCACCACCACGCAGCAATTCTGATTTTTAATCGATACGATTCCATAAAATCGACCCGAGATGAAAGGCTTTGCTGATTTCATGGCCTAGGTTTCAGGTAGCGGAGGCTGAAGGTCCACGGGTTCCTTTAATCTCTATCTGCTTCGTAGGGTAAACAATGTCAAAGACTTCACTGTGTTCTCGAATTTGACTCATCTGTATTATTTGGTCATGAATTATTCAGATTTTTGTGTTTATCTGTATGATTGAATTCCCCCTTTCGTAGAGTAAATCAATAAAAGAGATAGAAAATGCAAACGAAACCTAACTTTGGGAGTCTGTGTCTAGAGCTGTCTTCTCTGCTTTCAGGTTTGCCTTTTTTCACTTATACCTTATGAGCTTGCAAAGATTTGATATAGAAGGAATTAAAAAAGGTAGAGTGAAAGCTAACTGTTGTTACGTTGATCAATTTTAGTTTGTGTATCACTAGTCATGAACGTGTGATTCTTCTATTCTACATTCTTCTCGATTGAATTTGTTCTAGAATTTCTCTATATTGTTTAGATCATCAATTCAAATGATTCAAATGAATCATAACTTAGGATTTCTAAATCCTAACAGAAGTGTTCATATCTAATCCCATGCAGATATATGAGTAGCATGATATGGGATCTTTAGATAAGTCAAAATAGACATCTGAGGACTTGGAATCAGAGCATGCAACCACAAGCAATGGTAATGAATCGATTGCAAATCCTGCCATTGTCAATGATGAATCTATTCAATTTGATTCAGACAAAAAGGTTCTTTCCTTCGCATCCTGCTCTTCCTCCATCTTATCTGATTCTTCACCTGTTCAAGATTTAGAAACTCAACATGATAAATCATCTTTTAAGTTAAAAGCTGATGATCAATTAGAAAAGCCCAATGAGGAATCAAATCCCTCCTCATCAATCCCACCACGTAATGATCACATTTCTGAAAGCCCTCCTATCCAATTAATGGAACGTCAAGAAACCCCCAAATATAGAATCCCATCTCATGTGTTTACAAGAAAGAAATCCACTACTCCAGGTGATTGGAGCATGGCTTCAAACGAGTCTTTATTCAGCATTCCCATGGGCAGCATAAGATTATACAACCAGGACAGTTTCCTTTTTGAAGATCTAGACCTAGGTTATGACACCCAATTTGTGGATGATAAAACAACAGACACAACAAAAAACCCCCAAATTAATGAAGTAAAAAATCAAGGATCAAACATGCTAGATGAACATGAACCCAACAATTCAGAAAACAAAGAAGATTGCCAGTCTACTGCTGATGAGCATACTTCTTGTTTTTCTACAGACAGCAGTTCAAGATCTTTTGTGTTTCCAGTGTAAGCTGTTTCAAATTTAATAAACATTTGTGAATATGAGCATACAGATATATACATCAATATTTACGATTTGATCTCACTATTAAAAATCTGATCTTTTTCCCTAAAACATTAAGTGTGGCAGGAGAGACAGGGAAAGGTGGTTCATCGACTGGAGTTCCAGAAGAACCAAAGCAAGGACCACCACCACCACCACCACCAGAGGCTGAAGGATCAGAGGAAAAGACAAAAACCAAAAAAGCAACTCCATTATTTGTAGTTTGGTTTCCATGCTTTAGATATTGTACATGCTGTTCTTGATGATCTATTGGTATGTGAGCTTAATGATATAGTTGCTAGATTTTCAGATATTTTTCATGATTTAGTTTACTAGTGTAAAGAATTAGGGACATTTCATGTATATGTATTATATGCATCTCACTTTGAGAAGAATGTAAGATCATAGCCTTTGCATTACATGCATTATGCGCATTAGTACATATTTTTTGTAAAGAGTGTTAGAATATACCTACATTAGTGTGGCCTTAGGACAATTTCTATAATGTGGTTATTTCCCTTAGATGCTATTGAATATACAAGTCGGGATAGTTTTTCTTTCCTAAGTCACAAGAGATAGTTTTTACAGATAATTTTTTTTAGAAGAGAGACATATTAACGTTTTTTATTAGGTGAAAATTTCTAATCTATTTGAATTTTTTTTAGTAAAACCAATCTAAAAGTACTAATATCCGAACTAAATAGTCCAATCCAAATCATCCAATTGGACAATTCGGTTTTATCCAAATAATGTTGATCGGTTTCAACCAGTTTTGGTTCCGGTTAGGTTTTTCGGTTAAAAAACTCATCCATAGTGTTGTGGGTAGCAGTACAAAAGTGGGTGGGGGTGGGAGGGTTATATTAATTTTCTTCTTTTTATTTATACTTCTTTTTCTATAATTGAAATGAAATAAAAAAATGATAAAATAATTTTATAAGGGGTAAAGAAGTCATTTTATGTGTCTCAAGGACCATTCGTGTAAGTTTTAGAAATTATCAAGTCCATATTCGTAAAAAAAAATAATAATAACAGAGACATTGTGACATTTGATATACGATAAGAGCCATTTATATAATTTTGTCTTATTTATATAATCTCACCTGAACTTGGATACTTCAATAGCATGAGCAATATGTTTAACTTATGTAACCTGACATAGTGATCTATGATGCACATGTTCATTTCCTGAAGTTTCATTGTATGATGATGTTTAATAAGAAAAACAGTTTAAGTGAAATATAATAATAAACTAAATTTTGATGATGTAATTAAAAATAGGGTAAATTACATGAATGGTCCTTGTGGTTTGGGGTCATCTGTGTGGTTAGTCCCTAACAAAGTTTTTTAATTTGGAAAGTCCCTATTATTTGTATTTGTTTCGGATTAAGTCCCTACCAAACATAAAATGCCATTTATACCCTTTTTTATTATTATTATGTGATTAAAAAAAGATTTTGAACAAAAAAATATATATGGGTCCTACCCTCTCCCTTTTTATTAGATATATTATTCATTCTTCTCTACACTAAAAAACCTTAACCACAACACCAAATCCACCATCATCGGAAACTTCCCCAAAGCCACCACTAACACCAGAAACTTCTCCAAATCTGTCATCACCCGCCGACCATGCGTCACCACCTTTATACTCTGTCGGAAAACTTCTACCTGCCGCCACTGACAACTTCTTACTCGTCGGAAACCTCTGACCCACTGCTGACAAAATAATAAGAATAAATAAAAGTAAATTGACAAAATAAGAAAAAACAGAAAGTATATTACTATTTATTGCAGTTAGTCCTAATAATACAACCGTATTTGTATAATACTTTACTTTAAGTCATGGATATTATGTTTATTAGAGTTTTATAACACATTTATACTATATATCAAACTAGAAATTTCCCTCTTCTCACTTCGGTAGGGATGCACCGGTAATTTTTAATTGTCTTTATCAAACCTATACGCTCCAATGTCCGCTTTGCAAGGTGCGTAATCCGTAAATTTTTATTAGGTAGGGACCATTTTTCAAATTTTTTTAAACAAATGGTCAAGTTTCCGTAAAAATGTATGCATAAGGACCTTTTCTGTAAATTAAATGAACAATTTTTTTAATTTATTTTCTACAAATGGACAAAATCTCCAAACATACAAAAAGATTATGGCAAGTCTCAAACCCAAAGAGTATACTATTTAAATACATGAACCATTTTGGTTAAAAAAAACTACACATGAACATTTTTTGTAAGTTACAAGGACAACTTTTGTAATATATTTTTTACATAGGGACCAAATCTGCCAACATATAAAAATATTATGACCAGAGTTTAAAACCCAAAACTATTGTGACAAAATTCTAAAACCAAAATTATTGTGACAAAAGTCTAAAATCCAAAAATATACTATTTATAACCAAGTTGCTTTTTATTATATATAATAATAATAATATATCCAATTTCAACAAAAAATAGAGTTTTTCTTTTTTTGTTTAAATCAAAATAAAAGAGTAAATAAATAAATCATTCGGTTGATCTTTGTAAACATGTTCAAAATCTATGATCTTTTGTAGACATGTTTAACTTGTATAAACATAAAATGCAATTTTTTTTATAAACATGTTTAATTCGTGTATAAAGAAATAGTGTTTTTGTGAGCATGTTTACTTCATCAAATGAAGTTTTTGATTCATTATATGACGTTTTAATAAGAAAAAACTTCTTGAAAAGAGTGACATTGAGTTAAAGGCAAGTCGCAAAAATCTAGAAAAAATGTTGGAAAATGGCTATATCTCAAACTGGGATGCTAATGATTTATTCAAGGAATTAGAATTGCTACAAATACATTTACCAGTTGAAAAAAATTGCCTAACAATATACTAAATTTCTTAAAAATGATAAACACCTATCCAATTTCTTGTCTAGCATATACAACATTATAAACTTTACAGTTGCATCAAGGGAAAAAAGCTTTTAAAATCATATTTGCGCTTTCCCATGTCTCAAGAGAAATTAAACGCTTTGGCTTTAATTTTGATCGAGAACGAATTTCTTGAGAATATTCATTATGAAAGTATAACAGATGAATTTGCTGCTAAAAATGCTAAAAGCTCGATGTTTAGAAAATAGTAATGCACTGACGCTTTATCTCTTTTTTTCCCTTTAAAGTTGTTTGTAAAAGTTTCAATTTATTACTAATAAGTGAAGATATGATGTTGTGGTAGTGAATTTCTAAAATGTTTGTTACCAACTTTAAGTTTTGAATTTAGAGGTAGCAAATTTAATTAATAATACTTTACAAGAAAAAATTTGTAGGGTCTTATTTTGATTTTTACACAAGGCCTTCAAAAGATCGAACCGGACCTATGTCTTATGTAATATTTATTTTTCGAAAAATAATTGTTTGTCAAAAAATAAAATAGAAAATGTGATGTTGTAATAATAAAGAAACAAAAGAAAGCTTCTATAACAAGAAAAAACAATAAAAAGTACATTATTTTAATTGCACTTTCCCTTAATAATAGAATCACATATGTATAATACCATGATTTACATTATATATTTATTTTATTTAATTTTATGATCGCGCGTTGCGACGTATTATTGATATAAATGGTTTGTATAAACCAAAATAACTAAAAATTTCTATAATAGAAACATTATTTCTTTAAATTTCTCTTATACATATATTATTACTGTAACTTTTTTATATTAAGAGACGTTTTTTATAAAACACATGGACCATTTATGTAATTTTACTGTTAAATAGAGATAATTTCTATAATTTTTAGGTTGTGTAAAATTTTCTTAGACGGTGATCATTTCTATACTTTTTTTTTACATATGGACCATTTATGAAATATTTTATCAAAATAGGGACCATTTCTGTTAATTTCATTTCTGATATATTTTCTTACAACAAGGACTATTTCTGTCAATTTAAAGAAAAATATATATTGTAAAATTTTTAAAAAATCTAGAGAGACCATTTCTATAATTTTTTTTATTAGATGACGATTGTTTTTATGAATTTTTTTATGTATGAGTCGTTTATAAAATTGTTTTTAAAAGGGCAAATCAAAAGAAAGTCACTATATTACATAACAGTTTCGATTTTGACATCAATTTTTCTCAATTATATCATTATATTTAAAATTTTGTTCCAATATCAACCAAATGACTGATTCTTCATGTTCTCCCAGTAACCACTTTTTTCGGATTGCAATATAGTCACTAAGTTTACCAAAATTTCAATTTTGACACCAAGTTTCAAATTGCAAGAGAGTCACTATATTACTACAAAATTTTGATTTTGACACCGAGTTTTTTTCTCAATTATTTCATTACATTTACAATTTTGTTGCATGTCAACCAATTGACTGATTCAGGAGATTGTTATTGTAGTTTAGAAGCTCGATTTATACAACGAATAAATAAATGTTAATATAATGGTTCAAAATCACTTACAAGTCATTGAAAATGGCATAATCACCCTTTCTAAAGATGCTATTGTGGTTTAGAAGCTCGATTTGTATAATAAGTAAATGAAGACCCAACAAGGTTGATCTTAAACCCCTATAAGGTCGATTTGTACAACAAATAAATGAATACCCTTACAAGGTCGATTTATGTGTACAACAAATAAATGAAGACCCTATATATGAAGATCTCTACAAACTTGCTTCTAAATCAATTCACCAGTTACCATCAATCTAGCAGGTTACCAAATAAATGACATGATAATATCGTGATGTGAAAGTCACGTAAGATCTTATGTGGTAGGATTGAGTTTCGTATATAGGGTTTGCATCGACCTAAAAAGATATGTGAAATTGGGTTCGATGCAAACCTTATATTTGAAACTCAATACTACCACATAAGATCTTACGTGACTTCCACATCACAATATTGTCATGTCATTTATTTGGTTACCTGTTAGATTAATGATAACTGGTCCATTGGTTTAGAAGCAAGTTTGCATGGATCTTCATGTATAGGGGTCTTCATTTATTTGTTGTATAAATAAATCGACCTTGTACGGGTATTCATTTATTTGTTGTACAAATCAACCTTGTAGGGGTCGTAGATCGAGCTTGTAGGGGTCTTCATTTACTTGTTGTACAAATCGAACTTCTAAACCACAATAACATCTCCTAAAAGGGTGACTATGCCTTTTCCGATGACTTGTAAGTGAGTTTGAACCATTGTATCGACCTTCATTTATTTGTTGTATAAATCGAGCTTTTAAACCACAATTACATATCCCAAATCATTCAATTGGTTGACATTGCAACAAAATTATAAATATAATGACATAATTAAGAAAAAAAATAGTGTCAAAATCAAAATTATGTGGTAATATAGTGACTCTCTTGCAATTTGAAACTTGGTGTCAAAATCGAAATTTTGGTAAAATTAGGGACTATATTGCAATTTGGAAAAAGTGGTTACCGAGAGAACATGAAGAACTGGTCATTTGTTTGATATTGCAACAAAATTTTAAATATATTGACATAACTGTGAAAAAAAATAACTCGGTGTCAAAATAAAAATTTTGTGGTAATATAGTGAAGTTCTTGCAATTTTCCCTTTTTAAAATACGAACCATTTATATCATTTTTAAAAGAGTAAATTACACGATTTGTCCACCGTTCAAGTGTCAAATTGCACATTTAGTTTCTATTTTCAAAAATTAACTTGGACCATCCTTTATATCATTCAAAAATTGCATGCTTCGTCCCATAAATAATTTACCAGACATAAAATGTCTATTTTTCTCTTATTCCTTTATTTTGGATTTGTTTTTAGATTGTTATTATTATTATTACTAATTGTACTTTTAAAAAATCATTAAATAATTGGGCCCCACCCTCATTTATCCATTTTCTTCCTCTTTTCTTTCAGGACCACCACCCACCTGCATATTCTTACTCTCATATTCCTCTACACCAAATCTGGAGAGATCGTCGTCGGTGCTCCACCACCATTAAATCACTGGTGCTCCACACCCACTGAAGATACCATCCAACGTTGTCCCCCTCTTTTTCACCGACTCCCGACAACAACGCAAAACCCTAGTTAACTAGCGCCACCACCGGCCTTCCTCTCTAACCTCCTTCACCTCTATCACCACAGAACGTTTACGACACCACCTCCAACCTCCTTCACCTCTATCATCACTGAACGTCGCCTAAGTCTGCACCATCTCTAAAACACCAACTCAGATCTGTAAGTAATTGTCGTTGTCGCCTCCAATCCGCCACTGTCACCCCCTCACCTCTGATTCGCCACCGTTGCCTCCAAGCCTCTGCTGACTAGGGTTTCGTCACATTTGCGCCGCCATCGACGTCGACTAGCGTTTCGACAAAATCATATCGATCTCTGCCTCCATCGTGGCTGAGATGAGTGGATGTGTAACACCCAATTTTTCAAAACAATTTTTCATTTCAAAACATACTTTCCACCACATAAAAATCACAAAATCATAATAAATCTCTGTATCATCACAAAACATGTCCCAAGATCTCATATAAATAAATCCTCTCTCGTGTGTACGAATCATGCCGGCGCCTTCCCGCGATCCTCACTAGTACCTGAAACACATCACACAACAACTGTAAGCATAAAAGCTTAGTGAGTTCCCCAATATACCACATACAACACATATGCCACTCGAGGCTACAATACGACCCTCCGATCCGATGTGTCTCAGCGGGACCCTCTAGTCCCGTAGCTCGTTGGACCCTCTGGTCCGGTCATAGCTCGTTGGACCCTTCGGTCCGGTCTGTATCGTTGGACCCTTCGGTCCGGTCTATATCGTTGGACCCTTCGGTCCGGTCTATATCGTTGGACCCTTCGGTTCGATCTATATCGTTGGACCCTCCGGTCCGGTCTATACAAAACATAGCATACATATAACACAATGCACATAATCTCATACATACACATAGCATACAAGACCCTATGGTCTACACATAAATACCACTCTAGGTAATGTATAGTGAGAAGACTCACCTCGGATGTCTCGGATAATATCCCGCCCATGTATATACTGATCTAGCCTCTGCCTATACACATAACATAATCATCTCAATCAATCACGACTCTCTAGGCTAGACTAGACTCTCACATGTCCTCTAAGAAGGCTAAAAGGCTATTTTACCCTTCAAACAGTCCACAAGTTCCATTGTTGACCAAACCCAAAAAGTCAACAAAAGTCAACGGTCAACCCTTGACCAGACTCGCCGAGTGCACAAATGTGACTCGGCGAGTTCAGTCGTGAACTCGAGTCCTCTATCCCCCTTCTGACTCACTGAGTCATTCCCCCAATTCGGCAAGTCACTCACTGTGTGATTCACGGGAAACCCTAACCCTACTCGCCGAGTCTGCCCTTGGACTCGGCGAGTTCATGTCATGCACAAACTCAATTGACCTCCTGAGGTCAGATCTGTTCCTTAGAACCATAGATCTGACCTTCCCAAGCCTGATAATCACGTAAAGCTTGGATCTTGACACTTATGTGACGCCTAGGAGGCTTTACTTGGTGATTTAGCCCCAAAAACAACAACCTGAGCTCATTGCCTTCATAGCTCAACATAAAGCAAGCTGGAATAAGCTCTTTAGACCACTATGGGTCCAGATCCGAAGTCTCAAAGTGAATAGGGGCCATATTCTCACAACTCCTTCCAATAAAAGACATAAAAACTCTACATCTATGGATTCCTTCAACAAAACAGATAAAGGGACGACATAATACCTCAAAGATGAAGTCTTTTGCTCGAAATCCCCAGATGCACAACCTCCTTGGTCCCGTCCAAGCTGGAATCACCTCCTTCTTGTAAGAATCAATCACAAAGATCAAGAAATGGCTCCTTTCCTCTCACAAACGCTCTAGCTCTTTTAGGGTTTCTCTCTGGGGTTTGGTAGCCGCAAGTGACGGCCCTAAGGGCCTTTAAATAGGTCCCAAACCCAAGAAATTAGGGTTTCATTAAACAGCGTGGACTCGCCGAGTCCAGTCATTAATCCAGTCCAACAATGCGCGGCTCTACTCGGCGAGTCTAAGCGCCTACTCGCCGAGTCCCTCTCCAAAACTCAAAAATAATTAGATAAATACAGTACTTAGAAATCCGGATGTTACAATTCTCCCCCACTAGAATCAGACTTCGCCCTCGAAGTCTCTCTCAGCAAATAACTCTGGGTACTGTTCACGCATCTCTAACTCCGGCTCCCAAGTCAGCTCGGACCCCTTCCGATGTTGCCACTGGACCTGAACCAATGACACCTCCTTGTTCCTCAAAACCTTGATCCTCCTATCCTGAATCGCGATCGGCCTCTCAACATAGTTCAGGCTCGCATCCACCTGAATGTCCTCAAGGGGAACCACTGCCGACTCATCGACGATACACTTCCTCAACTGAGATACGTGGAAGGTATCATGAATCTGACTCAACTCCGCAGGTAGTTCCAAACGATACGCTACTCTGCCCACCCTGGCGATCACCCTGAAAGGACCAATATACCGAGGCCCCAACTTGCCTCTCTTCCTGAATCGGATCACTCCTTTCCAAGGAGATACCTTCAGGAGGACGAAGTCACCAACCTGAAATTCGAGCTCGGACCGTCGTCTATCCGCATAACTCTTCTGACGGCTCTGGGCCGTCAGTAACCTCTGCCTGACCTGCTGAACCTGATCGGTCGTCTGAAGCACAATCTCCGTACTACCCATCACACGTTGCCCGACCTCACCCCAACAAATGGGAGTCCGACACCTCCTCCCATACAACAGCTCAAAGGGTGGCATACCGATGCTCGAATGATGGCTGTTGTTGCAGGAAAACTCTGCCAAGGGTAAATATGTGTCCCAACTCCCTCCAAAGTCCAATACACATGCCCGAAGCATGTCCTCGAGCGTCTGAATCGTCCGCTCACTCTGCCCGTCTGTCTGTGGGTGGTATGCGGTACTAAAATGCAGCCTCGTACCCAACTCCTCATGAAACTTCTTCCAGAATCTGGAAGTGAAACGCACATCTCGATCTGAGACGATCGAGATCGGCACTCCATGCCGTGATACCACCTCCCTCACGTACAACTCTGCCAACCTCTCAGCGGAAAAGCTCTCACTGATAGCAAGGAAGTGAGCGCTCTTCGTCAACCTGTCCACAATCACCCAAATTACATCGACGCCCCTAGCAGTCCTCGGCAATTTGGTGATAAAATCCATGGTAATTTGTTCCCATTTCCATTCGGGAACCTCCAACGGCTGCAATTTACCATGCGGTCTCTGGTGCTCGGCCTTAACTCTGCGACAGGTCAAGCACCTCTCTCCGAACCATGTAACATCCCTCTTCATACAGGGCCACCAATACTCTCTCTTCAGGTCCAAATACATCTTAGTGGCCCCGGGATGGATCGAGAACCTCGATCTATGCGCCTCCTCCATCAAGATGGTACGCGTTCCACCCACGAACGGTACCCAAATCCGACCCTGAAAGGTCATAAGTCCTCGACCATCGGTAACGAACTCCGATACCTGTCCGATAACCCGCTCTATCTTCCGGTTCTCCGGCCTAATGGCCTCAACCTGCGCCCCTCGAATGGTGTCCAACACCGGAGTCATCACTGTCAATCTCATACAAACATCTCGTATCGGGGCACTCTCCGCCCTGCGACTCAGGGCATCAGCTACAACATTAGCTTTGCCCGGGTGGTACAGGATCTCGCAATCATAGTCCTTCACCACATCCGACCATCTCCTCTGACGCATGTTCAGGTTGGGCTGATCCATAAAATACTTCAAGCTCTTATGGTCCGTGTATATGGTACACCGAACCCCGTACATGTAATGACGCCAGATCTTGAGGGCGAACACTACTGCCCTCAGCTCCAGATCGTGGGTGGGATACCTCGCCTCGTGAGGCTTCAGCTGTCTCGATGCGTATGCTATCACATGCCCTCTCTGCATTAGCACCGCTCCCAGCCCCGATATCGATGCGTCACAATACACCACAAAGTCCTCCATTCCCTCCGGAAGGGCTAACATCGGGGCTTCGCACAGTCTCTGGCGAAGTGTCTCGAAGGAGGCCTGCTGCTCTGGGCCCCATGAAAAAGCAACACCCTTCCGGGTCAATCTGGTGAGTGGCACGGCGATCTTGGAGAAATCCCTGATAAATCTCCTATAATAGCCGACCAACCCGAGGAAACTCCTGATCTCGGTGGGGGATCTCGGCACCTCCCAACTCATCACTGCCTCAATCTTATCCGGATCGACCAAAATCCCATTCTGGTTAACGAGGTGCCCTAGGAACCGGACCTCTCGTAACCAGAAATCACACTTGGAGAATTTGGCATAAAGCCTCTCCGATCTCAAAACTCCAAGTAACTCTCTCAAATGCTCCTCATGCTGCTCTCTGGATCTCGAATACACCAATATGTCATCGATGAACACGATCACCGAACGATCCAACATCGGTCTGCATACTCTGTTCATGAGATCCATGAATGCCGCCGGTGCATTGGTGAGCCCGAAAGGCATCACCACGAACTCGTAATGCCCGTAACGAGTCCTGAATGCTGTCTTCTGGATATCCTCATCTCGTACTCTCATCTGATGATATCCAGACCTCAAGTCGATCTTGGAAAACCAAGACGCTCCCTGCAACTGATCGAATAAATCGTCGATCCTCGGTAAGGGGTAACGGTTTTTGACCGTCAGTTTGTTCAGTTCCCGGTAATCAATGCACATCCGGTGTGAACCATCCTTTTTCTTGACAAAAAGGATCGGCGCTCCCCACGGCGAGCTACTCGGCCATATAAACCCCTTCCCCAGCAGCTCCTGAAGCTGCGAGGATAACTCTTGCATCTCTGGTGGCGCAAGGCGATAGGCGCTGCCCCCGGAACCAAGTCAATACGGAACTCTACCTGCCTCTCGGGAGGTACACCCGGCAACTCCTCGGGGAAAACATCCGGGAACTCACGCACTATCGGAACCTCATCGACCGACCTCGGTCTCTCTGCATCTACTCTCGTATCCACCATATAAGCCACAAACCCACTACAACCCTGCTGTAGACTCTGCCTCGCTCTAGCGGCCGAACAAAATGCTGAGCCAGAACGGGTACCCTCGCCGTACACCGTAAGTACTCCCCCACTGGGGTCTCGTATCGTCACCAACTGTCGCAGGCTATCACAGCCCCAAATTGGCTCAACCAATCCATGCCTACTATGACACATACGTCCCCCATAGCAATCGGGACCAGATCTATCGGGAACTCGACACCGAAGATCTCGAGTACACATCCTCGAATCACATTAGTAGCATACACTGCTCGCTTGTCGGCTATAGAAACTCGTAGAGGTCGACTCAACGCCTCTCGCTGAACACTGATGTGTCAACTAAACGCTATCGACACAAATGACCGACTCGCACCCGAGTCAAACAACACCAAAGCAGGTACAGAACACACAAGAAATGTACCTATGCATACCTCAAAATAAGCATAATATCACAAACTCAATATAAACCGAGGAAAGAATACATACCAGCTACCACATCGGGTGCTGCGCGGACCTCCTCCGCTGTCAACTAGAAGGCTCTCCCGCGAGCCTTCGGCGCCTCGGCCTTCGCCGGCCGACTCTCTGTAGCTCGAACAGCAAGCGCAGATCCCTGCGCTGATCTCTGTAGTAGCTGTGGGCACTCGGCCTTCCGATGGCCGGTCTGGTTGCAATGAAAGCAAACCGTGAATCCCTTGGGGCAGTCCCTCGCATAATGCCCCTCCTTCCCACACTTATAACACACGCCAGCTCTGCATGTCCCCTCGTGGCTCTTGTCGCACTTTCCACAAGTGCGGCCCTTCAGACCCCCAGATCTCGAATCAGCGGGCTTTGCCCGCTTGGCTGCCGGCTGAGACTGTGCCGGTCGCCGATCCACCCTCTGAGACTCAGCCTCCTCCCTGGCCTACGTCTCCAGCTCAATCTCCCTCTTCCGGGCATTTGCCTGGAGCTCAGCAAATGTCCGATAAGTCGAGTTCGACACGAACTCCCGTATATCCCTCCTCAAAACACCCAAGTACCGGCTCATACGTTCCTGCTCAGTAGATACCTGCTCAGGGCAGAACATCGCCCTCTCATGAAACTTCCGGGTAACCACAGTAACCGAATCAGTACCCTGTTTGAGGGTCAAGAACTCCTGAGCCAATCGCTCCCTCTCCACTGGAGGAACATACTCATCTCGAAACATCATGGTGAACCTCTCCCAGGTCACCGTAGTCAGCTCTGCAGTAGTGAAGTCTGCCGTCACAAACTTCCACCAGTCCTTCGCTCCCAAGCGAAGCTGGTTCAGCGCAAACCGAACCCTCAGATGCTCTGGAAATGAGCAGGTATAGAAACAACCCTCAACATCGGTAATCCATCTCATAGCAGCAATCGGATCCTGCGTCCGATCAAACTCTGGTGGCTTCGTGTTGCTGAACTCTCTGTACAACAACGAGTCACCCCCCCTGCGGCCTGGCAGCAGCAACGGCTGCGGTGGCCGCAGCAACAGCTGCATCAGTAAGAGCAGCGTACCGCTCATCAAAAGCCTCCATCATCGTGGTCTTGATAGACCCGAACATCTCTGGAATTTTAGCGCGGATGGCAGCAACCACCTCATCATGAATCATCTGGCGGAGCTCCTCATCGCTCACAACCCCCTCGCTAGTCCCTGGCCGGTGGCGCGTCCCAACCATGATGTCTCTCTGAAATACAACACAAGATATCAGAGACTCGCTCGAGTATACTCGCACTCGATAACTCAACCCTACTTGCTCCTTAGTACCCAATGGATTCTTACTTAGGGTGCACACTGCTCCGGTGTCTTTAGTAGTACGGGCCCTATACTACCGTCCACACCGCATCAGCATTCACTCTAAGTCCTCTTCCTTGGATTCCAGATCACAAGTACACTACATCTCACTGGCATAGGCTACCCTTCGGTAGGCCTCCCAACAGCTCCTCACTGCTACCTATTCGCTCTCAAGCATCATATAGCAGCAAAATCATTCCTAGGCTAAAGCATCACAGATCAGGCCACTCTAGTCCTAATATGATCACCTAGCCTACTCTAGCATGCATAATATCTCATAATATCTCATAACACATAAGGTAAGGGTATTTTGGGAAATCACCGTTCGGGCGCTGGCTGATCGTACACACTGCTTCCTTCTGCCTTTCTCAAAATCTTTTATTCTTTTAGAAAAATTGTTTATTTTATGAAAACTTTCTCATCTCCTCAGTTTGAGTTCGGATTCATCCGAAGATGCACCCGAATCCCTCAAACCAGGGCTCTGATACCAACTTGTAACACCCAATTTTTCAAAACAATTTTTCATTTCAAAACATACTTTCCACCACATAAAAATCACAAAATCATAATAAATCTCTGTATCATCACAAAACATGTCCCAAGATCTCATATAAATAAATCCTCTCTCGTGTGTACGAATCATACCGGCGCCTTCCCGCGATCCTCACTAGTACCTGAAACACGTCACACAACAACTGTAAGCATAAAAGCTTAGTGAGTTCCCCAATATACCACATACAACACATACGCCACTCGAGGCTACAATACGACCCTCCGGTCCGATGTGTCTCAGCGGGACCCTCCAGTCCCGTAGCTCGTTGGACCCTCTGGTCCGGTCATAGCTCGTTGGACCCTTCGGTCCGGTCTGTATCGTTGGACCCTTCGGTCCGGTCTATATCGTTGGACCCTTCGGTCCGGTCTATATCGCTGGACCCTTAGGTTCGATCTATATCGTTGGACCCTCCGGTCCGGTCTATACAAAACATAGCATACATATAAAACAATGCACATAATCTCATACATACACATAGCATACAAGACCCTCTGGTCTACACATAAATACCACTCTAGGTAATGTATAGTGAGAAGACTTACCTCGGATGTCTCGGATAATATCCCGCCCGTGTATATACTGATCTAGCCTCTGCCTATACACATAACATAATCATCTCAATCAATCACGACTCTCTAGGCTAGACTAGACTCTCACATGTCCTCTAAGAAGGCTAAAAGGCTATTTTACCCTTCAAACAGTCCATAAGTTCCATCGTTGACCAAACCCAAAAAGTCAACAAAAGTCAACGGTCAACCCTTGACCAGACTCGCCGAGTGCACAATTGTGACTCGGCGAGTTCAGTTGTGAACTCGAGTCCTCTATCCCCCTTCTGACTCACTGAGTCATTCCCCCAATTCGGCAAGTCACTCACTGTGTGATTCACGGGAAACCCTAACCCTACTCGCCGAGTCTGCCCTTGGACTCGGCGAGTTCATGTCATGCACAAACTCAATTGACCTCCTGAGGTCAGATCTGTTCCTTAGAACCATAGATCTGACCTTCCCAAGCCTGATAATCACGTAAAGCTTGGATCTTGACACTCATGTGACGCCTAGGAGGCTTTACTTGGTGATTTAGCCCCAAAAACAACAACCTGAGCTCATTGCCTCCATATCTCAACATAAAGCAAGCTGGAATAAGCTCTTTAGACCACTATGGGTCCAGATCCGAAGTCTCAAAGTGAATAGGGGCCATATTCTCACAACTCCTTCCAATAAAAGACATAAAAACTCTACATCTATGGATTCCTTCAACAAAACAGATAAAGGGGCGACATAATACCTCAAAGATGAAGTCTTTTGCTCGAAATCCCCAGATGCACAACCTCCTTGGTCCCCTCCAAGCTGGAATCACCTCCTTCTTGTAAGAATCAATCACAAAGATCAAGAAATGGCTTCTTTCCTCTCACAAACGCTCTAGCTCTTTTAGGGTTTCTCTCTGGGGTTTGGTAGCCGCAAGTGACGGCCCTAAGGGCCTTTAAATAGGTCCCAAACCCAAGAAATTAGGGTTTCATTAAACAGCGTGGACTCGCCGAGTCCACGTATGGACTCGCCGAGTCCAGTCATTAATCCAGTCCAACAATGCGCGACTCTACTTGACGAGTCTAAGCGCCTACTCGCCGAGTCCCTCTCCAAAACTCAAAAATAATTAGATAAATACAGTACCTAGAAATCCGGATGTTACAGGATGATATGGAGACCATCGACTATCGACACCACCACTGAGATGTGAAAGCTACCATTATTCCTCGGGGTTTCAGATCGAGCTCCACAATCGAAATCGAAGTCCAAAGGAAGGTAATGACGAGTGTAAGGTGGAGAAGACGATGAACAGTATAGAGATATATTCATATACGAGGAAGAATGCGAGTGTAAGGTTTTCAAATTATGGTTTGGTTGGAGGAGGTGATATGTGGTGGTTCTAGAGGAACTGGCGGTGATAGGTGGTGGTGTCGTAGGTGCTGGTAGTGATTGGTGGTGGTAGGTAATATATGGCTTGTTGTAGGAGAAATGAGGAAATGGAAGGGGAGGGAAAAGGAGGGGTGGGGTGGGGGTATTTGTTTTATTATTATTTTTTAATTAAAAAATGATAAAGAAATAAAATGAAAAAAAAGAATCTATTAAGGGAAAAGATAGTCATTTCATGTCAATAGAGATGAATCGTGTAAGTTTAAAACAAACGAGGGACGGTCCGAGTTAATTTTTGAAAATAAGAACTAAACATGTGTTTTAACACCTGCACGATGAACAATTAGTGTAATCTACTCTTTTTTAAAACTTGTAGTCCGTGATGACCTTATGAACATCAACATATAAAATTTTATAATATAATGCATTTAGTTTAGAACAAATACAATCTATACTATCATTTGAAACTATGGAGTACCTTTGAATATTAAGTGTGAGCAAAACAAAAATTCATCTCAAAAAAGGACACGTGAGAATATTTTTGAATAAACTATGTGAGGGTGGTCGGAGTGGCTCAAGAAGAGAGGTTTTGGGTTGGCGGTACTGCCAGGGCTTACACCGTATCATGACGAGTTGGGAATTTGGCATTCAAAACGAGTTGAGGAACCCGTGATTCCTCCAATGGGTCCAAATAATTTATTTTTAAATTAAAGTTTTCTATTATTGGTATGTTTATGTACCATTTTAAAACCATATATTTCTTTCTTTCTATTTCATTCCATTCTCCTATACTTTCTCTACATTTTTTCCAATTCAATTCCATTTTACTCTATTTTATCTACATTCCGATTCAAAATTTGAAAATGGATGTCATTCATAGGCCAATTGTATCTGTAGAATGGTCTGAAAACGAAGAAGTGTCGTTGGATCGAGTATACATTGGCACTTTCGATAATAAGCACGTAAGTTACATCGTTATATTTTTGGCGATCAACTATGGATCATTTTAAGCAACAACTTGGGGGTTTGGATCATTCAACACATCATTTTTTTCAAAATGGAAATGTACGCATGGAAAATTGAAAGAGTTTAATACTATTTTCACCCACAATATGAATACCCGCAAGCCTAGAGTTTCCGACGAAGAAGTTTTAAACGCAAAAAAAGAGTATTACGGGCACCATAACATGAAAGATTTCGTCACGAGGCAACGTGGGATATATTAAAAAGTCAAACCTTCTTTTTTTTTTAAAATTAAACTATTTCTTTTTGTTTTTGTTTTTCGTTTATAGTATGGGTTTTTAAGTTATTTCGTTTTAGGATTTAATTTATGTTGTTGTAGTGTGGTTTTAATTTATATTATTATAGTGTGGTTTTTTAATTAATGTTACTTTTAATATTTTTTAATATTTTTGTTTTGTTTTAAACTAGTATAAGTTTATTTTAAAGATTAAAAAAATTATAAAAATGTTATGTTTTATTTTGTTTTTCATTTTCTAATTAAATTAAATTAAAAATACTGATGTGGCGAGTGAGTTGAGAAGGTTGAGAAAAATGTTATTTTCATTTGTTGTGAGTTGGAAAAAATAGGAGAAAAAGAATACAGAAAAACCGATATGTAACCGATATGGTGGTGTATTGAATGCATTAAATGGTTTCTACTCCTACCCACTCGGATAACATCATTGAGAAGGACACCGAAGATATGAATTCCAATAAGACAATTCAACTTATGTATGGTGGTCATTACAAACTAAGAATGCAACCTATGCATAGACAAGTGATATTTTGTAAACATGATTAACTTATGTAACACATAAAATCATTTTTGTAAACATGTTTACCTTATGTTACATGGAATAGTGATTTTTTTTTTAACATTTCTACTTTATGTTTAACTTATGTTACATGAAATAGTGATCTTTTTTCCTAACATTTCTACTTTATCATAAAACTTCTTATCTAACTCATTGTATGACATCTTAATAAAAACAAATTACAAGTGGGATGTTGGAATAAGAAATAAAAGTTTGATTTTATAATATTTTTTTTTTCAAAAATGGTCTTTTTGGTTTTCAAAAAACATACAACTTAAGGATAACGTTGTGCGACGCTATGTCATTGGTCTCGTGGCTCCAAATCAAGCTTGGTTGGTCCCTCAACCGAAAATCTTGTTTTATTTTGTTATTTTTTTAAATGGTCATATCACCCAGAACCAAATCTAAAACAATATGCCCAATGATTATTTCTATAATATATAAATTAAAACATAGTGAATTCTTTGAGATTATACACAATTTTTAATTATATAATATATTAAAAACCGTCATGGCTTGCGAATAGTAAAAATTTTAGCCGGCTAAAAGTCTCCGACTCATGGCTTATCCGGTTTCCCTCCTCTGCACCTCCCCACGCACACTAACTCAACGTCGTTGCTCAATCTATAAACCCTAAACCTATATGGATCTAGAAAAGCCTACACGAGGACCACCACTTCTTCCAAGAATCCCTTCACGTTAAAGAGTACGCTTATCATCTCTGTGACCCGCCTCCTTTCACATTTCTCCCTTTTCTATTAGACTCTAATACATTTTCTCAAAATTTGATTGAATCACTACTGGATTGTTCTTATAGGGTTTGAAGAAATTTAGCATTCAAAACGAGTTGAGGAACCCGTGATTCCTCCAATGGGTCCAAATAATTTATTTTTAAATTAAAGTTTTCTATTATTGGTATGTTTATGTACCATTTTAAAACCATATATTTCTTTCTTTCTATTTCATTCCATTCTCCTATACTTTCTCTACATTTTTTCCAATTCAATTCCATTTTACTCTATTTTATCTACATTCCGATTCAAAATTTGAAAATGGATGTCATTCATAGGCCAATTGTATCTGTAGAATGGTCTGAAAACGAAGAAGTGTCGTTGGATCGAGTATACATTGGCACTTTCGATAATAAGCACGTAAGTTACATCGTTATATTTTTGGCGATCAACTATGGATCATTTTAAGCAACAACTTGGGGGTTTGGATCATTCAACACATCATTTTTTTCAAAATGGAAATGTACGCATGGAAAATTGAAAGAGTTTAATACTATTTTCACCCACAATATGAATACCCGCAAGCCTAGAGTTTCCGACGAAGAAGTTTTAAATGCAAAAAAAGAGTATTACGGGCACCATAACATGAAAGATTTCGTCACGAGGCAACGTGGGATATATTAAAAAGTCAAACCTTCTTTTTTTTAAAATTAAACTATTTCTTTTTGTTTTTGTTTTTCGTTTATAGTATGGGTTTTTAAGTTATTTCGTTTTAGGATTTAATTTATGTTGTTGTAGTGTGGTTTTAATTTATATTATTATAGTGTGGTTTTTTAATTAATGTTACTTTTAATATTTTTTAATATTTTTGTTTGTTTTAAACTAGTATAAGTTTATTTTAAAGATTAAAAAAATTATAAAAATGTTATGTTTTATTTTGTTTTTCATTTTCTAATTAAATTAAATTAAAAATACTGATGTGGCGAGTGAGTTGAGAAGGTTGAGAAAAATGTTATTTTCATGTGTTGTGAGTTGGAAAAAATAGGAGAAAAAGAATACAGAAAAACCGATATGTAACCGATATGGTGGTGTATTGAATGCATTAAATGGTTTCTACTCCTACCCACTCGGATAACATCATTGAGAAGGACACCGAAGATATGAATTCCAATAAGACAATTCAACTTATGTATGGTGGTCATTACAAACTAAGAATGCAACCTATGCATGGACAAGTGATATTTTGTAAACATGATTAACTTATGTAACACATAAAATCATTTTTGTAAACATGTTTACCTTATGTTACATGGAATAGTGATTTTTTTTTTAACATTTCTACTTTATGTTTAACTTATGTTACATGAAATAGTGATCTTTTTTCCTAACATTTCTACTTTATCATAAAGCTTCTTATCTAACTCATTGTATGACATCTTAATAAAAAAAAATTACAAGTGGGATGTTGGAATAAGAAATAAAAGTTTGATTTTATAATATTTTTTTTTCAAAAATGGTCTTTTTGGTTTTCAAAAAACATACAACTTAAGGATAACGTTGTGCGACGCTATGTCATTGGTCTCGTGGCTCCAAATCAAGCTTGGTTGGTCCCTCAACCGAAAATCTTGTTTTATTTTGTTATTTTTTTAAATGGTCATATCACCCAGAACCAAATCTAAAACAATATGCCCAATGATTATTTCTATAATATATAAATTAAAACATAGTGAATTCTTTGAGATTATACACAATTTTTAATTATATAATATATTAAAAACCGTCATGGCTTGCGAATAGTAAAAATTTTAGCCGGCTAAAAGTCTCCGACTCATGGCTTATCCGGTTTCCCTCCTCTGCACCTCCCCACGCACACTAACTCAACGTCGTTGCTCAATCTATAAACCCTAAACCTATATGGATCTAGAAAAGCCTACACGAGGACCACCACTTCTTCCAAGAATCCCTTCACGTTAAAGAGTACGCTTATCATCTCTGTGACCCTCCTCCTTTCACATTTCTCCCTTTTCTATTAGACTCTAATACATTTTCTCAAAATTTGATTGAATCACTACTGGATTGTTCTTATAGGGTTTGAAGAAATTTAGATTGAAGAGGAGAAACTCTTGAAAAAGACATAGGGTTCATGATATTGGGATTTAAGTTTCGTTGTTGAAAAAGAAGCCCCTGCCACTCTCATACATTTTCTCATTTTGTTGAACTAAATCTTCAGCATTGGTGAGGAACCATTTTTTTTCTATTTTTTGATGAAAGTTTTTGATATGGCTAAATATAACCATATATTCTAAGCAATATTTAAGTACATTTATCTATATTTTTGTTGTTTATTAAAATATTTGGTACTTATTACGTGTAAAATCTATTTTGTAGCCAAAAAGATATTCTCAAAACAAAAGGAGAAAAAATGGATAGCTGGAAGCTAAGGACTTGAAGAATTCATGAAGAGAAGAAATTGTGCGTAAAAGAGGATACCACGTCGTGGTGATCATTATGTCACGACATGGTTAGCATGGAATATTCCTGATGAATCTGCATGGAAGCTTGGAGCCTACGCGATGAAACTATCTCCCATGACGTGGCAACCAATTTAAGAGAATTATATAAACGACTTTTAGGTCGAATTTTAGAGGAATGCGACAGAAAGCTGCGATTTTCTGAGACTAAAAGCGACTAATACCTTTTGAGAAACCCTTAGAAGGCAAGGAATCGATTGGAGATCGAGTATCTGAAGAGATCTACATGAAGAACATAAGAAATCATTCGGTTTGCTAGTTTACATCATGTATATACTTTGTTTTTTATTATGTTTCTGAGTTAGTTATTGGCTAAATACCCTAACTTTTCTTTAACATATATGAACCCTAATACTATGTGTTGATTTCGACTTTTATGGATTAACTTAGGCGGTGTTTGTTTTTTGTCCGCAGATCTTCCTGACCTCTTCTGTCTGCGCGGCGCAGACCACGCGCAGACGTTAGCCTTCACAGACTGTTTGTTTTTTTGAAGACTGCAGACCTAAAAATGTCTGCGCGCCCTCTTCTTGGCGCAGATGTGGACCAGAGTCTTCTAACATTTTCAGACATCTTCTAGCCTAAAAAAACACATATACTTTACTTTTTTTTTAGTTTTTTTGAATTTATATTTATTCCAACTTTATTAGTGATAAACAATTTGAAAAAAAAAAGTTACAATACTTTAAAAAAAAAGTTACAATACTTTAAAAAAAAATTGACGACAAAAGCATGATATTTTTGACAAATTTATAAATAAAAGTTTATTACAATAATGGTCGTTGAAGTTGTTTATATAAATATGAATAATAATAATAATATATTCTTATATTTTTTGTGTCAAATTTTATAAAACATTATTTAATAAAGCATCGTTAATTTCTTGGAAAAAATAATTATGGCACGTTTTTAATTGATTTAATTGAAAAAATCGAAGTTTATTTCCATTAATTTATATATCAAATTCTTTGATTCCTAATTACAATGTTTAGGCATAAATTTACGACCAAAATTGTTGTTTTTATCAAATATATACGTTAATTTGTACCATTTTTATTTTCATTTTTATACAATAATACATAAAAGTTGATTTAGATTTGTTAATTATTTATAACAAATTCATAAATATATAAAAAAATCACTTTGTAGTTTAAAAAAAATCAGTTTATGTAGATTTTAATTTATTTTAGTAGTCTGCAGATGTTAAAAAAGCAAACAATCTTCTTTTTTCAGACCGCAGACGTTTGGTCCACCTCTTCTACGACAGAGGTCTACAGATATGGTCCGCAGACTGCAAACTTTTTGCCTCAGAAAAAACAAACAACACCTTAGTGTGGTTTTTACTTGTGTTTGATAGATCAATATCGTAGCATGTTAAAGTTCTAATCTTTATCACTTTTTTCTACAAGTTTTGTGTAATTAGTTGATCATTCGTATTACATGACTTTGATATCTAGTTGTTTATGACCATTAAATTGTTAGATCTAGTGATTAAACAAGTCCTACAGTTAGGTGGTAAAAGTTAGTCACTTGAATTGTGTTAGAGAGCATTAATAACTCATATTATATGCTTGAATTGCTTGTCTTGATCGTAGATTGATAATAACTAGATCTTATCATTCATATTCCAAGTAAACATAAAATCAATTTAGTGTCCAACTTGTTGCTTGACCATTGTATTAATAGTTCATGAATTGATTAAACACTAGGAAATCGAACAAGATCACTAGTAACTTTGAAATTTGGTAACCACATAAATAATCCATTATATTAGAAATCAACCATAGGAAAAAGGTGATTCAAATCTAAAAGAAAGTGCTTTTTAATCTTAATTTTAATTCGTTTCTGCTTGTTTGCTTTAGTTAAAGTAATTTAGTTAATAGTTAGTTGATAATTAAGTTTTTCTGAACTTGCAAAATCAGATAAAACCCCTAATTAATAGTTTATTTCCTTTAGTTTGTGTAAGTCCCCAAATCTGCTTGTGTATCAATCAGATCCGTTTGATGGTGCGGAATCCCAATCAAACGGATGATTTCAGATCTAATAGAATAGAAGGAGAAGAAGAAGAAGATGAATCTATGATGTATTCAAGATTGGAATGATGAACAATACACAAGATTCATACACACTCTTCTCTCTTGTTTCTCTCACACCTTCAAATGCACACACTTAAGCTCCTTGGCTCTTTCCCTCACATGCACTCCTCACCCTATATATATATGGACCTAAGGCCAAGCCCAAAATACAAATAATCCAATGCTAGACCGAAAACACATGGGTTTTCGGTCCAAGCTACAATTAATCCTATACTATTTTCGGCCCAAATAATAAAAACAATAAATGCTTAGAAAAGCAAAGTATAAACCATATTTTTGACCCAACAATCTCCCCCTTGGTTTATAGCTTTCTTTTCTAATTGACCCAACAAGCTCCCCCAAAAAAATAGCTGACTTTTCTTGTTAATCTTCAATTGGAGATTCGCTTCAGCGTTTATCTTTGATTTCTTCACAGCATCAGGATGAACATATGAATCTTCCATGAATGACTTCATCTTGAGCAGTTGGGCATTTCTTCAAGATTTGACTCTGAACGCACATTGGGTGAGGAGGCTTGATGAAAAGATTCTTGAAAGATAGCACTTTCAGCTTGAGAATCTTCAGAGAGAACAACGGAGAGAAATAATCTTCTAGATCACTTCAGTAGGTACAAGATAGCAGCATACTAATTGAGGAGGCTTCAATGCAATCCGTCACATAATCTTGAAGTCAGCTTCACCTTGCTTCTGGGGTTGAAGGATTGAATGTCGAAACAATAATCTTCATTTCTTGCTCCTTCGAATGAGAATTCTTCGATGATCACGGATGAAGCTTTGGCTCAAAAATCTCGATACAGTCTCCACGAGTCTCATCTACGCCTGAAATCACTTTTCAAGACAAAACAAAACTAAAAGAAAATTTAGCACACAATATTTTTGGGTTTTTGATTTTTCTGAACAAGAAATAAAACAGAAATAACACTATTTTTTTGGATTTTTAATTTTCTGATTTTTGTTTGATTTTTGAATTTTCTGATTTTTAATTCTCCCCCTAAATTTGTGCATAGAGGAAAACTATGAACAAATTTAACAAAAACAAAAATATTTGGGATCAAAGTTGTCAAGCAATCCAATATCGTTTGTCAGCACACGGCTACATGTCTAGATCTGGTCAATCACCGGTATTGTGGTCCACTTAAACACAAAAGACGTTGACAATTTGGATATACTATAAGTGACAAGTCATTGTGATATATATTCCTAAATGGACATTTAGCTGACGACGACCAAGGATATTGTTGTCCACTTAAATTAAGCAGCAAGATCTACAGACAACCTATTAAATGGTTCAATTTTAGATGTACTAGAGCATGTTTCCCACTTCCCGATATACCCCGGTAATCAAGAACTTCCAAAGAACTCCTTACTTTAGGTGAGTATTCAATCATTAAGAAAGAAGTCAGATATAGAATTGCATATGTTGTATCCCAGGTCGGATGTCTTCCAATCACATAGAGGGAACAACATATGACTAACATAGATAGGGGTTTAGAGAGATAGTAGAGTGCATATGCTGTGTCCCAGGTCGGATCTTCCGATCACGCAGAGGGGACAACATATGGCTAACAGATAGAAAGAATTTCATAGATAAGGAGGTGCGTAGAATTAGAGTTGCATATGTTGCAATCCAGGTCGGATATGTTCCAATCATGCAAAGGAAGCAACATATGACTGACAGATAGAAAGCAAGAAAATAATTTCCTATAGACCTACTTTATCAGAGCCCCCCAGTTGCCCTATCAATACCGGAATTAAGGACATGAGTCCATACATCAAGGAAATGTTCAGCCACAGTTCTAGATAATTAACTTTTAGTGTATCTCGCAAGTTTCCATGTTTATCTCACTGCTCAATCTACCCGAGCGTCGTATAGTCAGTCCAAATGAAACTATCTAAGTCTATATTGTCTAGTCCTTTCATGGTCAATCAATGTCTAGTCCATTTGAATCCTTTGTGCCTACCAGCACATTGAATACAGAGTCTAGACAACTCGGCTTTAGTGCATTACACGAATTGCATATTGCCCTTTAGCACTAGACTTCATATCACTTCCCAAACAATACCTACTAACGAAAAAACTATTAAGAAAATGAAAAATTGTCTTTAAAACGAATCAGAGTAAGATAAACTCAGGAGTATAGAGAAGAAAACGCAAACCGAAATTCACCAATTGAATTTGCATCTAGAAGGTCTGAGAACAACACACATAATCTCAGAACAGATCCGAAAATTCTTCATGTCATTAAGCACTAACCCGATTTTTGATCCATTCCTTTCTTCCTTTCCCACAAAGGACACATACTCTCAAACAAAGTTCTGAATGTTGTACAGTTGAAAGATGCCTCCTATCAAGTGCCTGGAACAGCCACTCTCAACAAACCGAAGTCTGATGATATGCCTCCATAGCTGTTCCGACACCGAGCGGGATTAGTTGGTCTTTGGAACCCAGTCCATTTTGAAACTGGGTCGACCTTTGTTATCCTTGCACGGTACTCTCTCCCATGACATATCCTGTTTATCACAAACAGAAGATGAAGAAATATTAGAATCGTTAGAAGATTTGGGAGAGTGAGCCTTTGGAACCCATTTGTAGTTGGGTTTAACCCATTTCTTTTTCGATCTGATGGGTGGCTCAGTACTTGCTTTTGATCTTGATGTCGGCCGTTGAGATGACTTTGACCTAACTGGTCTTTGTTTCACTGGAGCATCTCTTGGATTGGGCTTCTTGGCCGACATTCCCTTCTTGCCCTTGGGATTCGGATTCTTGGCCTTGTGGGTTTGATTCTTGGCCTTCTGCACGTTCCAGTCACCATTGTCTGAACGTGACCTTAAGGGGTTTCTTTTGGAGTATCTCCCTCTTGGCGCATTCTGCCACCCTTGTGCATAATAGGGAACGTATGCGCGATTAGGACAATTTCTAGCAATGTGTCCAGGTGTTCCACAGTGAAAACATGTCTTTTTCTTCACAGTGAAATTGTTTCTTCCTGCCCCTGGTGGCGTATCTTTGCCTTGTCTCTTATTTTTCCCACAAGCACAATTGCAGGAGGCACTCTGTTTCACTGGAATTGGTGGCCTGTATTTCTCAACAGCAGGTTGATCAGAAGCAGCTGAGTTCGAAGCAACAGATTCAGAGTTCAAGGAGATGTTGGTTTGTTCAATGGTGTTCTCTTTGTTCTCATCTTCTGCTACTTTACCTGCACATGAGGTAGAAACATTAGTATTTTCAAACTGAATACCTCCTGACATAAATCCAGCTGGTTTGCCATATTGAAGATGTGCCTCCCCGTCAATTTCTTCCTGTGTCGTAGGGATGGATGTGTAGTTATGATTGAAAGGTGGAGGAACACTATCATACCCTAGACCCTTGTTTTGATTATCTTTGAATTTTAATTGGGTTTCAAATAAGGACTCGACTGTCTTACTTGACGCAGTATAATTTTTGAAACTAACATCTGTTTTTCCACACTTAATTTTCAAAGCGTCAAGTTCTTTAGTTACAGCAACAAGTTTTTTCTTAATGTGATCGTAATTTTCACACTTGTTGCTGTAATCTTCTTGTAATTTCCTAAAGTCCTTAGTCTTGGCCTCTAATTGAGCTTTCAGAGGTTTCTGACCTTTCCTAAGAATATAGCCTTCGTATTTGAGGTCCTCATTTTCTCTTTTTAATAAATCGATTTGATCTCGGAGAAATTTAATAGTTTTAATGCAAGTTTGAGAACAAGAAACTTCATTGACCGGAATGTTTGAGGAGCTCATTTTTATCAAAAATGCCCTTTGACTATAAACCTCAAAAGTCAACCCTAAATATCAAACTTAAAAGTCAAACCTAAAAGTCAAACTTAAAAGTCAAACTTAAAAGTCAAACCGAAAAGCTAAATTTGAAAATTTAAAAGTTAAACGAAAAAGTCAAAGTTTAAAGTCAAAGGTCAAACTTGAAAGTCAAAGTCAAAATATTAAGGTCAAAAGTTAAAAATAAAAGTCAAAAATTAAAAACTAAAATTTTGGGTTGAAAATGGAATTTTAAAATAAAGAAAATTGATTTTTGGGTTAATAATGTAAAAAATGCGAAAGAAGGGTCGAAATGAAGACGAGTTATGAATTAAATTGGGAAGGATTGTATGAAATCGCAGCCTAGAAGAGTTGGAAAGGGCACTGGTTGAGATGGGAGCAGACCAGGGTTCGATCCACGACACCTCCAAAAATCTGATTCCTTTTTTTTAATGGAAGCTGCTGTGCGAGGTTGCTGAGTGCGAAGACTGCTGCGAAGCTTGCTGAATCAGATGCGAGACCGAGGACGAGGCTGCTAGCGATCGAGACCGAAAACGTGTGTGAACCGAACACGTGCACCGCAAACCCACCAGACCGAACACGTGCGAACCTCGGACCGAAAGCTCGGACCAAAAACGTCGGACCGAACACGTGACCGAGAACCTCAGACCTAAAAATCGGACCGAACACGTGTCTTCGGACCGAAAACTCCGGCCGAAAACTCCGACCGAAAACTCCTCGGAAATCGCTGGTTACGACGAAAAACAGCGTTTTTTTGCTCATTTTTGCTCCAAAACTCGATCAAAAACTCGTTTTTATGAAAAACGCGAAGAACAAACCCCCCTTATTTTGCCAAGATCTATCCAAAAACGCAAAAATCTCTTCAAAATAAGATCAAATAAGCTCCAGATCTGAAAAAATTGATTGATACAATCCAAGCTCTGATACCACTTGTAAGTCCCCAAATCTGCTTGTGTATCAATCAGATCCGTTTGATGGTGCGGAATCCCAATCAAACGGATGATTTCAGATCTAATAGAATTGAAGGAGAAGAAGAAGATGATGAATCTATGATGTATTCAAGATTTGAATGATGAACAATACACAAGATTCACACACACTCTTCTCTCTTGTTTCTCTCACACCTTCAAATGCACACACTTAAGCTCCTTGGCTCTTTCCCTCACATGCACTCCTCACCCTATATATATATGGACCTAAGGCCAAGCCCAAAATACAAATAATCCAATGCTAGACCGAAAACACATGGGTTTTCGGTCCAAGCTACAATTAATCCTATACTATTTTCGGCCCAAATAATAAAAACAATAAATGCTTAGAAAAGCAAAGTATAAACCATATTTTTGACCCAACAATCTCCCCCTTGGTTTATAGCTTTCTTTTCTAATTGACCCAACAAGCTCCCCCAAAAAAATAGCTGGCTTTTCTTGTTAATCTTCAATTGGAGATTCGCTTCAGCGTTTATCTTCAATTTCTTCACAGCATCAGGATGAACATATGAATCTTCCATGAATGACTTCATCTTGAGCAGTTGGGCATTTCTTCAAGATTTGACTCTGAACGCACATTGGGTGAGGAGGCTTGATGAAAAGATTCTTGAAAGATAGCACTTTCAGCTTGAGAATCTTCAGAGAGAACAACGGAGAGAAATAATCTTCTAGATCACTTCAGTAGGTACAAGATAGCAGCAGACTGATTGAGGAGGCTTCAATGCAATCCGTCACATAATCTTGAAGTCAGCTTCACCTTGCTTCTGGGGTTGAAGGATTGAATGTCGAAACAATAATCTTCATTTCTTGCTCCTTCGAATGAGAATTCTTCGATGATCACGGATGAAGCTTTGGCTCAAAAATCTCAATACAGTCTCCACGAGTCTCATCTACGCCTGAAATCACTTTTCAAGACAAAACAAAACTAAAAGAAAATTTAGCACACAATATTTTTGGGTTTTTGATTTTTCTGAACAAGAAATAAAACATAAATAACACTATTTTTTGGATTTTTAATTTTCTGATTTTTGTTTGATTTTTGAATTTTCTGATTTTTAATTCTCCCCCTAAATTTGTGCATAGAGGAAAACTATGAACAAATTTAACAAAAACAAAAATATTTGGGATCAAAGTTGTCAAGCAATCCAATATCGTTTATCAGCACACGGCTGCATGTCTAGATCTGGTCAATCACCGGTATTGTGGTCCACTTAAACACAAAAGATGTTGACAATTTGGATAGACTATAAGTGACAAGTCATTGTGATATATATTCCTAAATGGACATTTAGCTGACGACGACCAAGGATATTGTTGTCCACTTAAATTAAGCAGCAACATCTACAGACAACCTATTAAATGGTTCAAATTTAGATGTACTAGAACATGTTTCCCACTTCCTGGTATACCCCGGTAATCAAGAACTTCCAAAGAACTCCTTACTTTAGGTGAGTATTCAATCATTAAGAAAGAAGTCAGATATAGAAGTGCATATGTTGTATCCCAGGTCGGATGTCTTCCAATCACATAGAGGGAACAACATATGACTAACATAGATAGGGGTTTAGAGAGATAGTAGAGTGCATATGCTGTGTCCCAGGTCGGATCTTCCGATCACGCAGAGGGGACAACATATGGCTAACAGATAGAAAGAATTTCATAGATAAGGAGCTGCGTAGAATTAGAGTTGCATATGTTGCAATCCAGGTCGGATATGTTCCAATCACGCAAAGGAAGCAACATATGACTGACAGATAGAAAGCAAGAAAATAATTTCCTACAGACCTACTTTATCAGAACCACGCAATTGCTATAATAGTAAAACCCACACATAGGGTTTAAATGTCTTATTCAACTGCGTAAAGTAGTGTGTATAGATTGTAGCAATTCCCAATAGTGATATCAAAGACAATAGGTTTTAGTAATATGCACTGCTAAATAAGAATATTTTTTTGTTCGTAAGACGTGGTGTGTTTGGTTTGACGCAGTGCGCCCGTCGGAATTTATGTTGGCTTCTTTGATTTGAATAAACACTTAATTTAAAATATTAATTAAAAAAGAATTTAAATCGGAATATTTAAATGAATTCAAAATTTAAATATTATTTAATAGTTAATAAATTGAGTATTTAAGATAAATCTAAATTGACAAGTCTCTTAATTTTAAATATTATTTTAATTAGATTTAAAATTCATAAATATTTAAATATTTAAATATTATTTAATTAAATTTAAATTTGAGTATTTAATTTTGTTATGAATTATTATTTAGTGAATGACTATGATTCCGCATATTCCCCCATCACTCTCCATAATTAATGAACATTATAACAAACATTATTATGAGTTTATGAGTGTAGTTATGCACCACTATAATGAGCATTCATAACATACATCACCTTTCATCTTCTTTGTCTAGTATAAATAATGAGTATTATTGATTGTAAAGTTTGGTTGTTTTACCATAAATATTGAAATAAATTTATTTATAAACTCATTTCCACTTTGTTCTTGAACTTAGCTTCATATTTTATAACACGTTATTTGCACGAGTCTACCATAGAGCTCCAACTTCTTGTCGCTCTTGTCATTATCAGGTATACATATTTTATAAGTTCACATGTACAATGCCCACAAGTAATTTTATGAAACTTCTTAACTAATAATTCCCTAAGATACAAGTTTTTATTTTGATTAGTATTTTCACTATGGCAAACCTTAGCAAACTTGAGATTATGGCTCTTGACATTAGTGAAAAGAATTATTTATCATGGGTCCTTGATGCTGAAATCCACCTTAATGTTATGGGTCTTGGAAACACCATAAAAGATGTACATCCTTTAAGTGAAGCATCAAGTCAAGAAAATGATTAGGTGATGATTTTCTTTCGCCATCATCTTGATGAAGGATTGAAAGCTGAATACATCACTGCCAAAGATCCAACTAATCTTTGGTATAATATCAAAGAGAGGTATGATCATAAAAAAACGGTGATACTTCGTAGAACTTGTTTTGATTGGTTACACCTTTGACTACAAGATTTTAAATATGAGTGGGTATAATTTATCCATGTTAAAAATTATTTCCAAACTAAAACTATGTGGTGAGACTATAATTGATGAAGACATGCTAGAGAAAAATTTCTCTAATTTTCATGCCACTAACATGCTCCTATAGCAGCAATATCATGACAAAGGTTTTAAAAAATATTGTGAATTAATCTGATGTCTTCTTGTGGCTGAACAAAATAATGAGCATTTAATGAACAATCACCAATCACGTCATACTGGTTCTAATCCATCCCCTGAAGTGAATGCAACATCATCTAATCATAATGGTCGTGGCCATGGTCATGGTCGAGGTCGTAGACATGGTGGAGGCCATCATAATTATCGTCCCAACAATAACAAGAATATAAGCAACCACCAGAAGTGGAAAAATAACAAAAACCTACATTCTAATGATAAAAGTGGTCAAGGTAAAAAGAAGCTTGAAAATGTTTGTCACTGATGTGGAGTGACTGATCATTGGTCTCGTACATGTCGCACACCAAAGCATTTTGTTGATCTTTATCAAGCTTCTCTACAATCTAAAAAAGGAAAAAATGCGGAAACAAATTTTGTTCAAAATTATTTTTTCGAAGATCAACTAGAAATGGGACATTTAGATGTTGCCGATTATCTTGCCTATACGGAAGGAACAAGTGGTTCTATGGATGGTGATGGAAGTACCCAGTTTTTCCCATGATTTTTATGGTTTCCATATTACCATAAATGGAGATGTACTAATAAGTGATTGTATACCGGCTGGTATGGATGAGCCATCCAACTATAAGGAAAAAATGGCAGGCCCAGATGATGCTCAATGAAAGAGATTCAATCCATGTATGATAACCAATTTGGAATTTGGTTGATCCTACACCCGACCTTAAAACTGTTGGGTGCAAGTGGATCTTCAAGAAGAAGACTGACATGGATGGGAATGTGCACACATTCAAGGCTAGATTGGTTTTGAAGGGTTATACTTAAACTCATGGAATTGATTATGAGGAGACCTTCTCACTAGTGGCAAAGATCAAGTCTATTAGGATACTACTCACCATAGCTGCCTTCTATGATTATGAAGTATGGAAAATAGATGTGAAAACCACTTTCTTAAATGGAAAACTCACAAAGGATGTGTATATGGTACAACCTGAACATTTCATAGATTCTAAGTGTCCAAATAGAGTATGTAAACTTAAGAGGCCATCTATGGAATTAAACAAGCATCTCACAGCTAAAATATTTGCTTTCATGAGAAGGTCAAATAGTTTGGATTTTCTAGAAGTGAAGATGAGTCTTGTGTGTATATGAAAGCTTGTGGGAGCACTGTGTCAAGGTTTTTATATGCATCTATATACTAATCTTTGGAAACAGAAGCAATTAAATTAATCCTAAATGTACATGCACCCTAAATTTAGGTTTTACTATTATAACAACCTACTTTCAAAACTGCAAGATTAATGCTACAAAGAGGGATATGATTAACAACCTTTAATAAAAATCGAATTTGTTTCTTGAATCCTTGTAGATCTCGAATTTCTTTTAAGCTTCTGGAAGGACTATCACCCACAGTAGAATGTCTCTAAAGTGTGACACCCAAAATTCTAAACACCAGAAAACAAGGAGAGATGATAAATCACTATCAAACTCGAAATATGAGAATACAAGGAGAAAGGAATGAAAATTATTCCTATGTATGCCTTCCATAGCAACTGTCGAGTTCTAATCATCAACTACTACTGGTCAAATAATCTTCAAATAACTAACAAAGTATGCCTTCCATAACAACTGTTGAGTTCTAATCATATCAAGAATCAACCCTTAGATAGGTGATCAATCAGTCCTATGTTTCTATAAAATATCATTATGAAAATGAGTCATGGATTATGAATCAACCTAATAGCTTAATATTATGTTTCTCGATTTCTGATGATCAAATCAGACTACTAATTGAACACATGAATTTAGTCCGGACCTGGCCAGGCACAATAGACATCAACATGAAATTATCGAGGGGCCTAAAGATAGCGCGTCTCATTGTTAAGGCAGAAGGAACATATAAACATTGACTACATAGTTTATGTCTACTTGTCAAATCACGCATGAACTTACTCGTTATAACCACCAGTTACGGATAACATTAGAGCAAGAACAATGCACAACCAACTTGTATGCAAAGAATTTAATGTATCTCCATTTTAAGAATAAAAGATATTATGATCATATAATTACCCGTGATAGAATCCATGAAGTATTATGCCTGAGTGCGGATTGTTTTAATACTTAAATCTCCATTTGGAGTAGTCATGAGTGTTAGTGCAATCTACAATGTTAGTGCGGGTTCCTATACTTACTCTTAAGAGTATGACTGACTGTGGAGTTTTGAATAAATTAATACTCGGGGAGTGGGTTCTAAACATTCAAAAGGAGAACACAGTGAAAAACTAATTGAAATGACTGATCTTCGTCATATATTAAGATCTCTAATTAATAATCGCCAAATCAGACGAAGAATTTATACTGCTTAAGTTCTCAAATTTAAAACAAACTATTTTAAGTGGGATCAATTCAAATCAAATGCAAATCAAATGCCTCATGAGCAAGTCTTACTGTTAGACTATTCGACTTAGCGAATTGACCGACAAGTTTTTCTTTCAATATAACTCTATTGACTATGATGTCTTCACATTCGAACAATTGTCAAATGTGATGGTACTTAATTAGTAAATGTGATGTGAGCTTGTGTGACTTTGGGATCTGTCACACCCTCGGCCGAAGCGGTGGAACATGTCGGGCTGTGACACTTAGTTCATGGATCACAGGTAAACTGAATATATATAACACAAGTACAACAATAAACAAAACAATATTTATATTCCATATTGATGTTTGAATACATGGTTCTTATAGATAGTAGTATAGTACATGAATTTCCTTAAACATGTAGGCAGACATAACAAAAACTAGTAAACTAGATTGCCTGAAATCCATGACTATCCGTGTAACATCCCGAAAATATTAATAAAATTTTTCATTTAAAAGTCATTCAAGCCATTCATTAATTGTTTAAATCCCATATCAAGTCATAGTATTAAAACATCAGAGTACAAATTATTTCAAATGCGGAAACCATGAGGGGAGGATGCTGTGCCATCACGTCGGGCCCTTCCCTTTGGAACTAGATGTACCTGAAACCATAAACATAAAATGTAAGCATAAAGCTTAGTGAGTTCCCCCAAGTACCACACACCATACATGAAATAAGATAAATGCTATGGCCAAATCATATTCATATAGTCATTTCCTGTCATGCGCCAAACCATGGTGTTGCTGTTCAGGCCAAGGGACAAATCCCGGTCTTGCATACAAATGCCAGGGGCCAGATCCTGGTCTTTCATATAACTGCCAGAGGCCAGACCCTGGTCTTTCATGCAAATTCTAGGGTCCAGATCCTGGTCTTCCATATAATTATCACAAGGCATCTAACATTCCACCCAACAAGCAATGGGGCGACATTGGTGCCTTCGACCCATGGATCTAGTGAGGAAACTCACCTGAACAGCTAAAAAACCAGAGAAATGCTCGGGCTGATGGACTAGAAAAATCCCCGTGATAACCAAACAAACAAAGCCCCAATTAATAATTGGGACATAATCCATAGCTGAAAACCTACATTACTTGCCTAATGTCTAAGGAAAAAGGGCCAAATTATCCTTTTCTTTTAAGCCCAATAAAAACCCTAGGCCTAACCCCAAAGATCATCCAAAGTCTAAAATGTGCCGAAAATCAGGAGTGACCCATTACCATGAAAATCTATGGTCCAAGCCCAACAAGAAAAGCCCAACGATTAAGGCCCAAAATCACCAAAGCTGGTTTGTGCCGTACGCCTAGCATACCAATTCGTACGCGCAACATACTCGACCGATGCGGGAATGGACACCTTAAAGGCTTTGGAGTACCTCTTACTCACCAAGGTCTGGGTTTTAGGCCAAAAAGGATGAAAATCAAGGCCTAACTAAGATCTAAAGAAACATAAGACAAGTTTGGAGCTTTATACCTCCAAATGGTGCACAATGAAGAACAGATGTGGGATCCAAATGTTGGGTTTTCAGCATTCTAACACTCCTATGGTGTGCATGCAACACTAGAAACCTTGGATCTATGTTTTCTTTATTATACATGGAAACTTTCATTTTTCCAAGGTTTCATCCTAACTAGAATATCATGGGGTATATATAATATAAAAACTAGTAGAATGACATACCTTTCTTGTAGCTTGGATTCCTTAAGACCTTGTGAGCCTAGCACCCCAAATGTGATGCCTCAAATGCTTCACACAACACCACCAAAAAATGGAATAACTTCAGAGAAGATTGATATGCACCAAAATCGGCTAGCCCTCACTAGAATCACTTAGGTCCGATTTTACAAGGATGAGGCTTCTTTATATAGTGTGTACATTAGGGTTACACCATGTAACTCATGCCTTTCCACATTCCTCATGATCCATGGGTTTTAGACTCAATGGAGCATCCATGAGTCACCACATGGGTTTAGCCCATCATGAAAACTATGGATCATAACCCCACTATTTAAGAATGAATGATTTACCAAATCAATCCCCATTTATTTAATTAGTCTCTTTTGATCACAAAATTAATTCCAAACTAATTCTTGATCAATACTAATTAAATAATTCATATTAATATATTAGAACTTATAATATATTAATAAACCATAAATATCCTCTTCTCACAAAAGTCTATCCAAATTGTTCCGATGCCATGCAACCCAAATGGACCATGCCAAATCGGGTCAAGTACATACCAAATATAGTTATGGACTTAGACACCTTATCCAACAGTCTCCCACTTGGATAAGTCTAATAACTATAGCTGCAAGTAAGACTTCAGGATCCGACCAGCAATCGTAGCTCTTTCAAAGTCTCGTGGAACTAAGTTGCGCCATTTTAGATAAGTGATCATATAATCCTCTGTTCTCAAGATATCAGCTGGACAAATACATGGAACAACATCGTACTTATTGTCCAGCAGTTTGTTTCCCGATTTCCGATTTGTTTGACATAGAACTTAATCGAACACATCAATTCAATTCTGACCGGGCCCGACAGATAAGTCAAAACAAAATCATCGTGGGGCCCAAGATATCACTTTTAATCCTCCAAGGACTAAAAGAAACAGATAAACTTTGACTCATATGCTTGTACTGACTAATCATCAAATTTTACACAACAAGACGTTTTATAACACCAAGTTACTGATGCGTTTTCGTACTATCAATGTACAACCAACTCATAGTCAACAACTCATATCTCTTGGTTTGAAGACTTAAATGATATTACCGTCTCACGATCACTCGAGATGAATTCCATGAAGTGATACAAGTGAGTGTGGGTTGATTCCAATACTCAGAACTTATGAGCACTCATGAATGTTGCAGCAACAATTGCTATGTCTAATACAATTCAGACAAATCTACAAACCCAATTCATGAGAGTCTTATTTCAATACCTACTTCCGAAGTACGATCGACTGTGGATAGTTTGAATAATATAATTATTCTGGAACTCAAAACATGTAAAATGAAACAATAGTAAATGATTGACACAAGACGGTACCATACTAGTAAGTAAAAACGCATGTTATTTAAACATCAAATGTCAATTACATTTCAACTATTACAAGTTTCGAAAGCTATCTAATTACTAAAACTAATATCATCCTTCAACCCAATACGCCTCGCATGCCGTAAATGCTTAACCCTACACAGTCCCTTCGTGAGGGGATCTGCTGGGTTCTCATCCGATGATACCCTCTTTGCCACGAGGAGTCCTTCTATTCGATGTCTAATGAAGTGGTATTTTCTGTCGATGTGTCTGGATCTGCCGTGATCCCTTGGTTCCTTAGCTAAGGCAACTGCACTCTCGTTATCACAAAAAATCTCCATAGGCTCCTTAATAGCTGGTACAACTCCAAGGTCTCCAATGAAGTTCTTCAGCCATATTGCCTCCTTCGCCGCCTCGCTTGCTGCTATATACTATGATTCGCAAGTTGAATAAGCTACTGTCTTCTGCTTGGAACTTTTCCAAGTAATTTCTCCTCCATTTAGGGTAAAGACCCAACCCGACTGAGAGCGGAAATTATCCCTGTCTGTCTGAAAGCTGGCATCACTATACCCCACTACTCTCAAGTCATCACTCCCACCAAGGGTAAGGACCCAGTCCTTAGTCCTCCGCAGGTACTTGAGAATGTTCTTTACTGCAGTCTAGTGAGCCTTTCCAGGATTCCCTTGATATCTGCTGACCATGCTCAAAGCAAAGGCCACATCAGGACGAGTACAAGTCATAGCATACATGATCGAGCCTACAGCAGAAGCATATGGTACTCGACTCATCTCAGCTATCTCAGCCTCTGTACTCGGGCTCTAAGTCTTACTCAGTTTGGTGTTACTCTGGATCGGTAAGTCACCTTTCTTGGAATCCTGCATGCTGAATCTTTTTAGCACCTTATCCAAGTAGGTACTATGACTAAGTCCAATTAGTCTCTTACTCCTGTCTCTCAATATCCTTATCCCTAGGATATAAGCAGCTTCTCCAAGGCCCTTCATAGCGAAACACTTCCCAAGCCAGGACTTAACCTCCTGCAAGGTTGGGATGTCATTTCCTATGAGTAGTATGTCATCCACATACAATACCAAAAAGCTAACTATACTCCCACTAGCCTTAACATATACACATGACTCATCCTCGCTCCTCGAAAAGCCAAACTCTTTGACTTTCTCATAGAAACAAAGATTCCATCTGCGAGATGCTTGTTTCAATCCATAGATGGATTTCTCAAGCTTACACACTCTATTAGGGTACTTTGCATGAACAAAACCCTCTGGCTGACTCATGTAAACATCCTCAGCCAACTTTCCATTAAGGAAAGCGGTTTTGACATCTATTTGCCATATTTCATAATCATGAAATGCATCTATGGCTAACATAACCCTAATAGGCTTAATCTTCGCTACTGGTGAGAAGGTTTCATCATAATCAATTCCCAGAGTTTGAGTAAAACCCTTCACAACCAGTCGCACCTTATAAGTGTGTACATTCCCATCCATGTCGGTCTTCTTCTTGAAGATCCATTTGCACCCGACTGTCTTACGACCCGGTACATTATCAACCAAGTTCCAACTTGATTATCATACATGGACTGAATCTCGTTGTCCATAGCCTCCTTCCATTTGGAAGAATCAGGGCCTGCCATGGCTTCCTTGAAGTTGTTAGGTTCATCCAAATTCATCAGTTTACTATCATTGATAAACTCATCACCTTCTGTACTAATATGGAAACCATAATAAAAATCAGGTGTGCTCCTAACTCTTGTGGAACGCCTCAGAGGTACAGAGTCATCAATCGGCTCAACAAGAGTTTCCTCCTCAGGTTGATCGCTAGTGTTTGAGGTTCCTTCACCTCTTGGCTCTTGAAGTTCTTCAAGGTCAATTTGCCTCCCACTGTCTCCTTGGCTTATGAATTCTCTCTCACGAAAGACTCCTCTCCTCGTCACGAAGACAACATTGTCACTCAGTCGGTAGAAGAGATAACCAAAGGATTTCTGTGGGTAGCCGATGAAAATACACCACTCACTTCGAGGTTCGAGCTTGTCATGAGTCTCGCGCCTCACGAAAGCCTCGCAACCCCAAATCTTGATGTGGTCTAGAGTGGGAACTTTCCCAGTCCACATCTCGTGAGGTGTTTTGGCAACCTTCTTGGTAGGGACTAGATTAAGGATATGGGCGGCAGTCTCTAAGGCATACCCCCAAAATGAGATTGGTAACGAAGCTCGACTCATGATGGAACGAACCATGTCTAACAAGGTTCGGTTGCGCCTCTCAGCGACATCATTAAGTTGTGGTGTCCTAGGAGGTGTCAATTGTGAAATAATTCCACATTCCTTAAGATAGTCAAGGAACTCGATACTAAGATACTCACCACCTCGATCGGATCGGAGCATCTTTATCTTCCTGCCCAGCTGATTCTCCACTTCCTGTTTAAACTCTTTGAATTTCTCAAAGGTTTCTGACTTATGCTTGATTAAGTAGATATAGCCATACCTACTGTAATCATCAGTAAAAGTCACATAGTAGCGGTTAGCATCCCTTGTGGCAAATCTGAAGGGTCCACACACATCAGTGTGTATGAGGTCCAACAAACCTTCACCCCTCGCACAAGTACCAGTGAATGGTGACTTAGTCATTTTTCCAAGTAAACAAGATTCGCAACTATCATCTGACTTTAAGTCAAATGACTCCAAGACTCCAACCTTTTGGAGTTGGCCTATGCGCTTCTTGTTGACATGTCCAAGACGACAATGCCACAAGGATGCCTTATCCAAACTAGTGGAAGAATCAATATGCAATACATTATTTCCTAATTTGTCTACAGCCGACACAGTTTCATATACACCATTACAAGGTAATACTTTAAAATAAAGAACACCATTATAAAAAGCATCAATACCACCATATTCATTATCAAATGAAAAAGTAAATCCTTGTTTGTACAAACCATGAAAAGAAATAATATTTTTCGCCATTTCAGACGAGTAACATCATTTATTCAAATCTAATACTAATCCACTACTAAGCAATAAAGAATAAACTCCAATCTTGGTGACAGGTGAAACTTTCCTATTCCCCATGATCAAGTTTATCTTCCCGTGCTCCACATCCTCACTTCTTTTTAGGCCCTGCAAATCAGAACAAATGTGAATTCCACACCCTGTATCAAGGACCCAAGAATTAAAATGTGGTGAGTTATTAGACAATATAGTGTAAATACCTGCATGGGTGGGTTTCACTTTCCCATCCTTAAGATCCTGCAAGTACCTGGGGCAGCTTCGCTTCTAGTGCCCTTTTTCCTGACAGTAGAAGCATTGTGCATCCTTCGGGTTGGAAGAGGGAGTGGCAGAACCACCTTTGGTTCCACTCGAAGAGGAGCCATCAAGAGACTTTCCCTTGGTACCCTTCGAAGGGGTCTTCCTCTTTTTCCCTTTACCTTGCCCGATTGCCAGAACAGGGGCGGTGGTAGGAGTGGTAACAACATTCTTACCTTTGAGACTACTTTCAACAGTCCTCAAAAGTCCTTGAAGTTTGCTAAGGGTGACCTCCTCCTTGTTCATATGATAGGTCATGCAGAACTGATCATAACAGGAGGGTAGAGAGTGTAGAATAATATCTAATGCTAACTCCTCATCAAAGTTCACATTTAACTTTAGCAAACGGTCCACGAATCTTTGCATTTTCTGCAGGTGGCCCGTGATGGATTCTCCATCCTTCATTTTTGTTGTTATCATGGAGGTGATGATTTCATACATTTTCTGACGAGCACTCTGATGGTATCTTTCCATCAGGTCCTGGTGCATCTCATAAGGGTAGAAATCGTCATAGGATTTCTGGAGTTCTGCTGTCATGGTAGCCAACATGATACAAGACACCTTAGTGGCATCCTTCTCATGGGTAGTGTACTCAGCAATATCCTTTGGAGTAGAAGAAGACTCATCAATAACCTTTAGCTCCTTATCAAGGACATACTCCTTGTCTTCATAGCGAGTGACCATACTTATGTTCCTAATCCAATCATTGAAATTAGTCCCATGAAAGATGACTCTCCCACAAAGATTCATGAGAGAAAAGGAGCCAGTAGGGTTTGAGCCAGAAGCATTGTTGGAAGACATCTGAAAAGGAAGAAAGAAAAGTTTAGATTAGATAAAGAGTCCTTAATAAGACACCCAAATGAAATATTAAGGCTAGGACCAACACAATATTTTATAACTTGGAAGAGGGATGCCGTAATCCAAGCTACAAAATATTTGAAGGTAGGTAAATTACGATTTACCAATTTCCACCAAGAAAAACGAAACAAATTATTAGGTTTTAATTGGATTGAAACTCCTAGACCATTTGAGATCCATTGAACAATTCAATGGCATGTTTAAATCTCGATTATGCCCTTCAAGTTTGTGACTGGGATACCGAGGATCACAAACAAGGTGTGAATAACCATACAAATTAACTTGGTACTCTTAATTTTATCACCTAACCGATGTGCCGGTTAACCACACACGCTCCACCGATCTATGATAAACCTCAAGCCACCCTTTTCCACCCTTGTTAAGTCCAAGTTAGTGTGCCGGTTAACCACACACGCTCCACTAACGACTTTAGCAAGGTGCAAAGTGTAATTTTATGGGTTAGCATCAATTTCACATTTTCCTAAAGTAACTAAGATTGGGAATTTATAAAAGATTTAGTTACTTTATATTTATCATTATACTTTTAATGAGAGTTATAGTGTTTGTCCTACCCGTTCGGCTAACGACCCTCCACCAGTCAAGGAAGCGGTGGGTGAGAGTGGACACCCATTAAGTTGCCATTTTATAGGCAACAACCTTATACCCCCTTATAGGCCGGCTTCGTGAATGAGGCCTACTAACGGTAAAACTGACTTGCTCTTATACACACACACACACACACACACATATATATATATATATATATATATATATATATATATATATATATTATTAACTTATAATACTATAAAGTATAAGGGTTGAATTTTAAACTTTTAAAATTCCAGGGTTTGGAATTAAAGTATTAATGTGTGACTTTACAAATTCCAAAACTTGAGGGCAAGTTTTGAAACTATTCAAAACCTTTCATTTCTATAACTTATGAGTTTTAATGTTTTTAATGGAAAAGACTTTTGGAATTCCATAACTTGAGGACAAGTTATGGAGTCCATTAAAAGACATTTAGATCAACAATTAAACTAACAAACATGTCAAATAATTTCTATAATCTAACAAAACTCATAAGCATGTATAATTCATATCAACAATTTTCAAGAATCATATGAACTTAATATAAAACTTGAAACTTTGACAATTAACATTGAAATTGGATAAGCACAATCATTACCACATCAAAAAACAGGTTTAATAATCTAAAAACAATTTAGGGTGATGATCCTAGTCCAATTCCAGCATTAAAACTCGAAATTATGCACTCAGGACATCCTACTCGCCGAGTACAAGAACCTACTCGACGAGTAGGATGAATTTACACATGGACTCGTCGAGTCCCCCCATGGACTCGGCGAGTTCACTGAACAGTGAGCAGAAAAATCGATTTTTTTTAGCAATTTGCATCAAGTATTATTGAAAACTAGCCTAGGCTCTCATACCACTGTTGGGTTTTCAGCATTCTAACACTCCTATGGTGTGCATGCAACCCTAGAAACGTTGGATCTATGTTTTCTCTATTATACATGCAAACTTTCATTTTTCCAAGGTTTCATCCTAATAGCATATCATGAGGTATATGTAATATAAAAACTAGTAGAATGACATACCTTTCTTGTAGCTTGGATTCCTTAAGACCTTGTGAGCCTAGCACCCCAAATGTGATGCCTCAAATGCTTCACACAACACCACCAAAAAATGGAATAACTTGAGAGAAGATTGATACGCACCAAAATCGGCTAGCCCTCACTAGAATCACTTAGGTCCGATTTTACTAGGATGAGGCTTCTTTATATAGTGTGCACATTAGGGTTACACCATGTAACTCATGCATTTCCACATTCCTCATGATCCATGGGTTTTAGACTCAATGGAGCATCCATGAGTCACCACATGGGTTTAGCCCATCATAAAGAACTATGGATCATAAGCCCACTATATAAGAATGAATGATTTACCAAATAAATCCCCATTTATTTAATTAGTCTCTTTTGATCACAAAATTAATTCCAAACTAATTTTTGATCAATACTAATTAAATAATTCATATTAATATATTAGAACTTATAATATATTAATAAACCATAACTATCCTCTTCTCACAAAAGTCTATCCAAATTGTTCTGATGCCATGCAACCCAAATGGACCATGCCAAATCAGGTCAAGTACATACCAAGTATAGTTATGGACTTAGAAACCTTATCCAACACCAAAGTCTTTAGAGCAAAGCCTACTCGTTGAAGGTCATTCTTCACATACAAGGAAGCACACAACTCACTCCAAATAGTCAAAATGCTCAAAATGGACTAGGGTTTGCAAGGAGAGTCGATCTTGGGATGGAGGATGGTAAATGGAAAGGTCTTAGGGATATAATGGGGCTTAAATAGTGCAGAAACCCTAACTATTAATGTTTTGGTATGAACCACGTACGCCCATCGAACTGGCACGGGTCATAGTACACCCAACGTAACAACGTGTACGCCCAACATACTCAAGCAGCACCCAAAAGTCACGGAATTTCCGTTGGGGATCCTTCTTGCCGCAATTCATAAATCAAGTGTCCAAAAGCAAATACTTGGAAAAATAGATGTTACAACTTTCCCCCACTTGAACTAGACTTTGCTCTCGAAGTCTGCTGCCATGAACAAGTCAGGGTAGTGCTCTCGCATCTTCACCTCGGGTTCCCATATCCATTCGGAACCCTTCCGATGTTGCCATTGGACCTCGACCAGTGACACTTTCTTGTTACAAAGAGCCTTCGTATTCCGATCTAAGATTGCCACCGATCTCTCCACATAATTCAGGCGGTCATCAACCTGAATATCATCCAGAGGAACAACTGCAGACTCATCAGCCACACACTTCCGAAGCAGAGACACATGAAAGGTGTTATGGATTTGGCTGAGCTCATCAGGAAAATCCAACCGGTATGCACCTTGCTCACTCGGACCGAAAACCTGAAAGGTCTGATAAATCTAGGGCCCAACTTGCCCCGCTTCTGAAATCGGATGGCACCTTTCCAAGGTGACACCTTCAGAAGCACCAAGTCTCTTACCTGAAACTCAAGTTCTGAACGTCGCCGATCGACATAACTCTTCTTTCGGCTTTGCACAACTCACAACCTGTCACGCACATGTTGAATCAACTCAGTAGTCTTGAGTACCACCTCTATACTTCCAATACTTCCCATGAATCGATGGCTGACCTCCCCCCTAGCAAACCGGGGTCCTACACCTTCTTCCATACAACATCTCAAATGGTGGCCGATCAATACTGGCATGATAACTGTTGTTGTAAGAGAACTCGGCCAGTGGAAGGTAAGTATGCCAACTCCCACCAAAATCCAACACACAAGCCCGGAGCATATCCTCGAGCGTCGGAATCGTCCGCTCGTTATGGCCATCGGTCTGAGGGTGGTATGATGTACTAAAATGTAACTAAGTACCCAAATCCTCATGAAACTTCCTCCAAAACTTGGAGGTGAAACAAACATCCCGGTCCATAACCACCGAAACTGGCACCCTATGCCGAACTACCACCCCCTGGACATAAATTTCCTCTAACTTTTTTGCGGATATGCTCTTGGCAATCGGTATTAAATGCACCCTCGTGGTCAGTTTGTCCACAATGACCCAGATAGAATCAACACCACGTGCTGTCCTTGGCAATTTTTTGACAAAATCCATGGTGGTCTCCTCCCACTTCCACATGGGAATGGGTAAGGGATGCATCTTGTTGTGGGGTCTCTAATTCATGGCTTTGACTTTCTTGCAAGTCAAGAATCGCTCAACAAACCAAGCTATCTCCCTCTTCATACAGGGCCACCAATAACTCAATCTTAGATCCTAGTACATCTTCGTGGCCCCTGAATGGATAAAAAACTTTGACTTATGCGACTCCTCTAGAACCGTCTGTCTCACCCCACCTAATGTTGGAATCCAAAATCTATCGCACTGAGTTAATAACCCTCGGATGTCCTTGAAAAACAAGTGAATCTGTCCCCTGATCCGCTCAGCCTTCCAATTTTCATTTTTTCAAACCTTCTACCTGAGCTTCCTTGATCAAATTCAACAAAGGCAATGTGTCAACCATCCTCAAGCAAATATCTCTGATAGAAGAACTCTCCGCCTTGCGGATCAAAGCATCGGCCACCATATTGGCCTTCCCAGGGTGGTACAGGATCTCACAATCATAATGTTTTACCACATCCAGCCATCTCCGCTGCCGCATAATCAGGGTAGCTGCTCCATTAAATGCGTCAAGCTCTTGTGGTCGGTGTAGATAGTACACCGAACCCCATACAGATAGCGCCTCCAGATTTTGAGGGAAAAAACCACGGACTCTAACTCCAAATCATGCGTAGGGTAGTTTGCCTCATGAGGCTTCAGCTGCATTGAAGGATGAGAAATCACGTGACCCCTTTGCATAAGAACCGCCCCCAAACACGAAATAGAGGCGTCACAATAAACCACGAAATCATCCAAACCCTCATGGAGCACGAGAATCGGGGCCTCACACAATCTCTGCCTTAGAGTCTTAAAAGCCAACTACTGATCATGCCCCCACCGAAAGGTCACATTTTTCTTTGTCAAACGGGTCAAAGGCATTGCAATCTTGGAAAAATCCTGGAAAAATCTTCGATAATACCTTGCGAGACCTAAGAAAATCTGAATCTCAAATGCGGTCTTCGGAACCTCCCACCGCATCTTGGCCTCGATCTTGGCCGGGTCAACCAAGATACCCTTTTGGTTGACGATGTTCCCCATAAAATGCACCTCGCGCAACCAGAACTCGCATTTAGAGAATTTGGAATAAATCCTCTCCCTCCTCAGGGTCTCCAACACCTCTCACAAATGCTGCTCGTGCTATTCCATGGTCTTGGAGTAGACCAGTATATCATCAATGAATACAATCACAGACCAATCGAGCATCAACCTACAGATCCGGTTCATTAGATCCATGAACGTTGTTGGTGTATTGGTAAGACCGAATGGTATCACCACAAAATTGTAATGATCATAACGAGTCCTAAAGGCTGTATTCTGTACATCATCATCCCTGACCCTCATCTGATGGTACCCTGATCGTAAAGCAATCTTGGAAAACTAAGATGCAACCTGAAGTTGATCGAACAAATCGTCAATCCTCGGAAGCGGGTAACGGTTCTTCACCGTTAGCTTATTCAACTCCCAGTAATCAATGCACATTCTATGTGAACCACGGAGAACTGCTCGGATGAATAAAGCCCTTGTCTAGAAGCTCCTGAAGCTATGTAAACAACTCCTGCATCTTAGGTGGCGTCGGACGATACGACGACTTGGCTATCTGAGCTGCACCAGGTACCAGATCAATCCAAAAATCAACCTGCCTCTTAAGGGACACTCCTGAAATGAGGTGTACAAGTATCTACCATACTTGTATCGTTAGGTGTAGTTTCTTCGAAAAACCCTGTTTGTTCTCGGTGAGGAGTATTAGCCTTATTACATAAATAAAACTAATAAAATAGGTAGTGAACTAGATCCTAAGGGTATTACTAATACCCTCTAGTAATCAAGTCGGTTATTACTTTGAGGTTAGTTCACTTGTTTCATTATTACAAAAGTAAGTCTCTGTTATCTAGGTTGCGAGTTTTATAACCATACATTAAACTGGATATGGCACGAAACGGGGCCAGTATCTTTTATGACTTTGTCACCCGTAGAACTGACGGTCCCACTGTAGCTAGCAGCGAGGTGCGGGATAGTCAGTCCCGTATAGATCTATACATAATAGTCACGCTCTCCCTACAAGAGATTCTAGTTATAAGGGCTAGTCCTACACTCTCGAATCCGGTGGAGTGTTACCAAGGACGTGTCTCCCATCCTTAAATATGAAACTTACAAGTAATAGCATCGAAAATCCTGTTTATGTTTTGTATAAATCCTTTAGAAAATATCACATTCTACGATAAGATTTACAAGTTCCTTGCTTTAGTTTTGAAAACTGTTTCTACGAGTTGATTTCTTAATCGGTTGGTAAAACGGTTTTCTGAGTTAAAAGCATACTGAACATATAATTATTTGAAACCAAATAATATACTTGAGTACAAGTTTCCTTGTACTTTTGCTTGTATTCCCCCCCTTGAAAACATGAAAAACTCGGAAAAAGCGTAGGGGTATGAACTCACTGTTTTGACGTGGGATTCGAGTGTAAGTTGCTAAGAATTGCTGAGTGTCAAATAAAGGCTCAGACACAAATGGATCCTATTTAGCATGTAAAAGTACATATATACATTAGGTGAGGGCATAATACTATTTGTTATGGAAGGAAACCACCTTAGGGACTAGGAAACACTTAAAACTAAGTGTTAGAATCACATTTGTTTGAAGAGGGGAGTTTGCGGCCGTAATCAGGAGTTTACGGTCCATGGGTTTACGGTCCAGGTGTTTACGGTCCCTGGGTTTACGGTCCAGGTGTTTACGGTCCCTGGGTTTACGGTCCAGGTGTTTACGGTCCATGGGTTTACGGTCCATGGGTTTACGGCCGTAAACACTATGACGAAAAGATGCGATTTTCGGTGTTTCAAGGTCCTTTCTAGCCTTCTGGAAGTGTTCTAAGACTCGTTTCTAAGCTTGGGAGGGTGTTGTGGCAACTTTGTACCCCATAAATAGAGTTTACGGTCAAGGGAGATTGCCTTGACCGTAAACACCCTTCTGGTCACGATTTCTAGGTGTTTAACAAGTGATTCTTGTATCCAACAAGCTAGGGGTAGTGTACTTACGTAGTAGAAGCTTGAAATGAGGTTTTTAGCCACCAAGAACTAGTGTGTGTTCTTGGTGAGAGAGAAAATCTAGAAAAAGATGAGATTTATGAGCTAGGAACATGGATTTACCACTAGAAATGGATTTGAAATAACATTTAAGGTGGAAAAACACTTCTTGAAGATTTAGAGAAATTTCGAAGTTTGTAGAGAGAGAAAGAGAGAGAGAGTAGAGAGAGAAAGCTTTTGGAGTGTGTAAAGTGAGAAATGAAGGCCACTCATCCCTTATATAGGGGTGAGTTTACGGCCAAGGGGTAGGGTGGAGGGTTTACGGTCGTAAACAGAGTTTATGGCCGTAAGCTATGTTTGCGGCCGTGAACCCCTCCCGAAGGGTCGTTTGGCCCGGATGCTATGCGTTGACTTGGAAAAACTCATTTTTGGACCCAAACTTGGATTGTACTAAGCTTAGAATATTCCGTTAGACCAAAATAGTGTTAACATGAACGAAAATAAATAAAAACCCAAATTTTATAAACGGAAACTGGGTAAGGAATAACGGAAAAAGTTTTGGGTTGTCACATCATCCCCCCGTTAGAGGGAATTTCGTCCCGAAATTCGAACATAGGATACAAATCATGGATTAGAAAAGAGATGCGGATACTTCTGTTTCATTTGGTCTTCGCGCTCCCAAGTGAATTCAGGTCCCTGCTTGGCATTCCAGCGAACCTTCACTATCGGGATGCGACTTTGTTTCGTTCGTTTGATCTCTCTATCCATGATTTCTACTGGTTGTTCCACGAAGTTCAGGTTCTCGTTGATCTCAATCTCGTCGAGAGGAATCGTAAGGGTTTTGTCGGATATGCATTTCTTAAGATTCGAAACGTGGAAGACAGGATGAATGTTGCTAAGTTCTTGCGGTAAACGAAGTTTGTAGGCTACGGGACCGATCCTAGCGAGGATCTGGAAGGGTCCTATGTATCTTGGATTTAGCTTTCCACGCTTACCAAAGTGTATCATGCCTTTCCAGGGCGAGACCTTCAACAGAACACGGTCTCCAACCTGGAATTCCAAGGGTTTTCGTCGTTTATCGGCGTAGCTCTTTTGTCTATCTCGTGAGGCCTGAAGTCGTTCTCGGATTTGTACGATCTTTTCTGTGGTTTCGCGGATGATTTTTGGGCCAGTGAGAGTGCTGTCAGGGATTTGTCCCTTGGCTAGCTGCGTGTCGCCTACCTCAGCCCAGCACAGAGGGGATCTGCACTTGCAACCATAGAGGGCTTCGAAAGGCGCAACCTTGATGCTGGTGTGGTAAGTGTTGTTGTAGGAAAACTCGACCAATGGCAAATGGGTGTCCCACGACCCATCGAAGTCAATAACACATGCTCTCAACATGTCTTCCAAGGTCTGGATGGTTATCTCACTCTGCCCATCTGTTTGAGGATGGTAAGCTGTGCTCATATCCAGCTTAGTTCCAAGATCCTTCTGTAGTGACTGCCAGAACCTCGAAGTGAACCTGCTATCTCGATCGGAGATAATGGACACAGGCACACCATGCAGTCGAACTATCTCTCGGATGTAGATTCTCGTGAGTCTCTCCATTTTGAAGTTTTCCTTGGTTGGCAGGAAGTGGGCGGATTTAGTTAGCCGGTCGACAATTACCCAAATGGCGTCGTGACCACTCGGAGACTTGGGTAGTTTGGTGATAAAATCTATAGTAATTCTCTCCCACTTCCACTCAGGTATCTCCGGCTGGTGGAGTAGACCTGAGGGTTTCTGATATTCGACCTTCACCTTGGCGCAAGTCAGGCACTTCCCCATGAAGGTAGCGATCTCCGCTTTCATGTTCGGCCACCAATACAGTTTCTTGAGATCGAGGTACATTTTGTCCGAGCCTGGATGAACGGAGTATCTAGTCTTGTGAGCTTCGTTCATTACAACCTCTCTGTACCCACCGAACTTTGGGGTCCAGATCCGGTCCATGAAATAATAGACTCCGTCTCCCTTGATCTCTAGGTTCTTTTCCATTCCGCTCAGGGCTTCACCTGGCATGTTTTCTGGTTTCAAGGCTTCCAACTGAGCCTCCTTAATTTGCGCGGATAAATGGGAATGGATTGTCATGGTTAGTGCCTTCACTCTACGGCCTAAGTACTCCTTCCGGCTGAGGGCATCTGCCACCACATTGGCCTTGCTGGGATGGTAGCGGATTTCGCACTCGTAATCTCTGAGTAGCTTGACCCATCGCCGTTGTCTCATGTTCAGCTCCTTCTGGTCGAAGATATGCTGCAGACTTTTATGGTCAGTGAAGATAGTGCACTTGGTTTCGTAGAGATAATGTCTCCATATTTTCAATGCGAAGACCACTGCTCCCAATTCCAGGTCGTGCGTTGTGTAGTTGACTTCGTGAGCTTTCAACTGCCTTGAGCCATAAGCAATGACTTTTCCCTATTGCATGAGCACATAGCCTAAGCCCTGATTGGATGCATCACAGTAGACAACGAAGTCCTCAGTCCCTTCGGGCAGAGACAAGATAGGTGCGCTGCATAGGGCCCGCTTCAACGTTTGGAACGCAGTGTCTTGCTTCTCACTCCAACAAAAGGGTACGCCTTTTTGGGTCAGAGTGGTTAAGGGTTTGGAATTCTGGAGAAATTCTGGATGAATCTGCGATAGTAGCCAGCGAGACCCAAGAATTGACGGATTTCTGTGGGCGTCTTCGGTGCTGACCAGTTCTCTATCGCTTTAATTTTGGAGGGGTCCACGTGTATGCCTTCCTTGCTTACCACGTGACCTAGGAATGTTACCTTGTGAATCCAGAATTCGCACTTGGAGAATTTCGCGTACAGCTTCTCCGTCCTTAGGGTTTCCAGCACCGATCTCAAGTGCTTTCGATGATCTGCCTCAATTCTGGAATAGACAAGTATATCGTCTATGAACACGATTACGAACTTGTCCAGGAAAGAACGGCACACCCGATTCATCAGGTCCATGAATACTGCTGGTGCGTTGGTTAGACCAAAGGGCATTACTACAAATTCGTAGTGACCATACCGAGTTCGAAATGCTGTCTTAGGAACATCACTCTCATGGACTCGCATCTGATGGTACCCTGATCTTAGGTCTATCTTGGAAAAGTAGCTGGCTCCTTGAAGTTGATCGAAAACATCGTCGATTCGAGGAAGAGGGTAACGGTTTTTGACAGTGAGCTTGTTCAGTTCATGGTAATCGATGCACATCCGAAAGGATCCATCCTTCTTTTTCACAAATAAGATCGAGGCTCCCCAGGGTGAGGAAATCGGTCTGATGAACCCTTTGCCGAGCAGCTCATTGAGCTGACTGGATAACTCCTGCATTTCTGCCGGTGCTAATCGGTATGGGGATTTAGCTACAGGGGTAGCTCCGGGGACTAAGTCGATGCGAAACTCGACTTGGCGTTCGGGAGGGATTCCCAGGAGATCTTCAGGAAAAACATCGGGAAAGTTGCAGACTTCGGGGATGCTCTCGAGGTCTTTAACTTCCTGCTTCTCGTTAATGACGTGGGCTAGGAATGCATAACACTCCTTTCGCAGGAGTTTCTGGGCTTTGATGCACGAAATGATACGAAGGTTTGGACTGAGTTTATCGCCATAGATTACAAGAGTTTCATCCGAGGAAAGATTGAGACGGATAGCTTTTTCGTAACAAAGAATATCAGCATGATTGGGGCTCAACCAATCCATGCCGATGATGACATCAAAGCTTTTTATGGAGACTGGCATAAGGTCGATAGGGAAAGAATGATCGTTTAAGATAAGGGTACAACCTACGTATATATCATTAGTGCTCTCTTTCTCACCGTTAGCCATCTCGACGGTAAATGTTTCAATTAGTGGCTGAGGTTTATGTTTGAGAAGATGTTTGAATGCATGACTAACAAAACTTCTCTCCGCACCAGAATCGAAAAGAATGCATGCATAAGAGTTGTCGAGGAGGAACATACCCGAAACAACTGTGGGATATGCAACTGCCTCTTCTTGACCCATCGTCAGTACTCTCCCCGTACCACCTGCTGTTGCTGCCTTGGGGCAGTTTCTCTTATAGTGCCCAACTTCTCCACAACCATAACAGGCTTTACTGACACCTGCTCCAGAGGCCGGATCAGTTGGTTGGACTGGGGTTCTGCAGCTTTAAGCCATGTGACCCTTCTTGCCACAGTTGTTGCAGAGCGTTTCACGACATGGGCCGGGGATGCGATGATGATAGTTGTATTTGCTGCACCAAGGGAGGGTACAAGTATATCCACTGGTAGGTGCTCGAGCGGCAGGGGCAGCGGCAGGAGTAGTAGCAGTGTGGACTGCCACCGTTTGCTGTTTCTTCGAGGGCTCCTGTGAAGACTGGCCCTTCCGCTGCTTCCAAAACTTTCTTTTCTCACCACTCCCTTTAGCTGGCTCAGGAGCGGTTGCCACTTTATCAAGATCAACTCCGTGATCTATGAGAGTTTGCGCCAGACACTTTGCGCTGTCAAAGGTGTTTGGCCTAGCAGCCAAGACATTTCCTTTGGTGGGTTGTGTCAGTCCCCAAATGTATCTCTCTATCTTCTTGCTTTCCGGGGTGACCATTCCCTGGTAAAGAAGCGCTAGGTCTTCAAACCTAGAAGTGTAGGCAGCAATGTCGGATTCTTTCATCCTCAGGTTCCAGAGTTCGTGCTCTAGTTTCTGCATCTCGCCTCGTGGGCAGTACTCGGCTATCATGAGTTCCTTTAAACTTTCCCAACCCATAGCATTTGCCACTGGCAGTAGGGATTTGACCCGACCATTCCACCAGGTCAGTGCCCTGTTGGCGAAAGTGCAAGCGGTGAATTTTACTTTGTTGGCTTCAGCACAGGAACAGATTTCGAAAATGGACTCGATTTTCTCAATCCATTGAGTCAGGGCAATAACTCCTCCTTTTCCGTCGAAAGATGTGGGTTTCGCGCCCATGAAGTCCTTATAGGAACACTCCTTCTGGTGTCCCTGACCACCTTCATGATTTTAGGAATGCGTACCACCTCCCTGACCACCAGATCCGCCAGGATTCATCTGTGACATCGCGGCAGCCACAACAGCAGTAACAGCTGCTTGGAACATAACGGGATCGAACTGAGGGGGCGGTGGTGGTGGTGGAGCGTCGTCATTCCTTCTGATAGGTCTTTTTCGAGGAGGCATCTTGTTCTAGAAACAATCAGGAAGAAGAGGATGGTAAGTCCTCGAGATATATGAAACAAAATATATCTCGTCCTGATAATAAAGTCTTCTACCAAGCGATAAGCAAAGAAAGGTTACTAATGCAAGTAAATTATCGCTAAGAAACGAATAGGTAGTAACACTAGGAACGAATTTCTACAATGTATTCGACTCTGACTAAAATACTCCTATAGTATTTTAAGTTGCATGTTTTGTTCTTTTGATACCTTGTTGAATGGATACTGGGTAAGTTTTAGGCCTGTTGTAACACTAAAGTCACTCCCTAGCACATGTTGGTCATGTCTCGAATAAATATAGTTGATCAGGCTATATTGACCCTAGACATGATTACATAACTGCCCAGGTTTAACCGCAGTGTTCAACATCCAAAAGACTTTTGTTTTGTTCTACTTATGATACTGATTCTGGTACGTAGGTATAGTTGTATACTTTTTGAGAAAATACTTGTATTTTAAAAGTATACTTTTAGTTCAGAGCACTTCGGCCCCTTAGTGTTTATAGTTGTATACCATGTAAGGTTCGGTATACTTAGTTCACTATAAACAATAGCTCTGATACCAATCTGTCACACCCCGAAACCGATGGCGGAAACGTTCCGGGGCGGAGGACGTCATGTGTAGTATCACAACAGTTGTATCATAGTAAGCGAAGTAAACACAACCATTACATTATAATATGAGTATTTACATTGTTGAAAACATAGTTTATACATAACAGCATATATAGCAAAATTAAAAGACGTGACTTCAGAATGTTCCGTCTTCTCCAAAAGTTGGCAGGAGTACCTGTCTATTGATGCCCTGAGAATACAAGCAGTTTTAAAATATCAGCATAAAGCTGGTGAGTTCATAAGCGTTTAGTTATGGTAAAAGAGATGTCTCTTTGATTCTTTGAAAAGTATTTCCCAAGAAAATCCTATATTTTCTTATGAAAGAAGTTTGATTATCCATTAGTTAAACAGCCTGTTTATGAAAGATTTAGTTATCCCAGGAAAATAATATATTTTCCTTAGAAGTTGATAGTTGGTTATCGATTCTGAAATGAGGTGTACAAGTATCTACCATACTTGTATCGTTAGGTGTAGTTTCTTCGAAAAACCCTGTTTGTTCTCGGTGAGGAGTATTAGCCTTATTATATAAATAAAACTAATAAAATAGGTAGTGAACTAGATCTTAAGGGTATTACTAATACCCTCTAGTAATCAAGTCGGTTATTACTTTGAGGTTAGTTCACTTGTTTCATTATTACAAAAGTAAGTCTCTGTTATCTAGGTTGCGAGTTTTATAACCATACATTAAACTGGATATGGCACGAAACGGGGCCAGTATCTTTTATGACTTTGTCACCCGTAGAACTGACGGTCCCACTGTAGCTAGCAGCGAGGTGCGGGATAGTCAGTCCCGTATAGATCTATACACAATAGTCACGCTCTCCCTACAAGAGATTCTAGTTATAAGGGCTAGTCCTACACTCTCGAATCCAGTGGAGTGTTACCAAGGACGTGTCTCCAATCCTTAAATATCAAACTTACAAGTAATAGCATCGAAAATCCTGTTTATGTTTTGTATAAATCCTTTAGAAAATATCACATTCTACGATAAGATTTACAAGTTCCTTGCTTTAGTTTTGAAAACTGTTTCTACGAGTTGATTTCTTAATCGGTTGGTAAAACGGTTTTCTGAGTTAAAAGCATACTGAACATATAATTATTTGAAACCAAATAATATACTTGAGTACAAGTTTCCTTGTACTTTTGCTTGTATTCCCCCCCCCCCCTTGAAAACATGAAAAACTCGGAAAAAGCGTAGGGGTATGAACTCACTGTTTTGACGTGGGATTCGAGTGTAAGTTGCTAAGAATTGCTGAGTGTCAAATAAAGCCTCGGACACAAATGGATCCTATTTAGCATGTAAAAGTACATATATACATTAGGTGAGGGCATAATACTATTTGTTATGGAAGGAAACCACCTTAGGGACTAGGAAACACTTAAAACTAAGTGTTAGAATCACATTTGTTTGAAGAGGGGAGTTTGCGGCCGTAATCAGGAGTTTACGGTCCATGGGTTTACGGTCCAGGTGTTTACGGTCCCTAGGTTTACGGTCCAGGTGTTTACGGTCCCTGGGTTTACGGTCCAGGTGTTTACGGTCCATGGGTTTACGGTCCATGGGTTTACGGCCGTAAACACTTTGACGAAAAGATGCGATTTTCGGTGTTTCAAGGTCCTTTCTAGCCTTCTGGAAGTGTTCTAAGACTTGTTTCTAAGCTTGGGAGGGTGTTGTGGCAACTTTGTACCCCATAAATAGAGTTTACGGTCAAGGGAGATTGCCTTGACCGTAAACACCCTTCTGGTCACGATTTTTAGGTGTTTAACAAGTGATTCTTGTATCCAACAAGCTAGGGGTAGTGTACTTACGTAGTAGAAGCTTGAAATGAGGTTTTTAGCCACCAAGAACTAGTGTGTGTTCTTGGTGAGAGAGAAAATCTAGAAAAAGATGAGATTTATGAGCTAGGAACATGGATTTACCACTAGAAATGGATTTGAAATAACATTTAAGGTGGAAAAACACTTCTTGAAGATTTAGAGAAATTTCGAAGTTTGTAGAGAGAGAAAAAGAGAGAGAGTAGAGAGAGAAAGCTTCTGGAGTGTGTAAAGTGAGAAATGAAGGCCACTCATCCCTTATATAGGGGTGATTTTACGGCCAAGGGGTAGGGTGGAGGGCTTACGGTCGTAAATAGGGTTTACGATCGTAAACAGAGTTTACGGCCGTAAGCTATGTTTGCGGCCGTGAACCCCTCTCGAAGGGTCGTTTGGCCCGGATGCTATGCGTTGACTTGGAAAAACTCATTTTTAGACCCAAACTTGGATTGTACTAAGCTTAGAATATTCCGTTGGACCAAAATAGTGTTAACATGAACGGAAATAAATAAAAACCCAAATTTTATAAATGGAAACTGGGTAAGGAATAACGGAAAAAGTTTCGGGTTGTCACCCCCGAGGTGAGTCTTCTCACTATACATTACCTAGAGTGGTATTTATGTGTAGACCGGAGGGTCTTGTATGCTATGTGTATATATGAGATTATGTGCATTGTGTTATATGTATGCTATGTGTTGAACAGACCGGGCCGGAGGGCCCAACAATATAGACCGGACCGAAGGGTCCAACGACACAGACTGGACCGAAGGGTCCGACGAGCTATGACCGGACCAGAGGGTCCAACGAGCTACGGGACTGGAGGGTCCCGCTGAGACACATCGACCGGAGGGTCGTACTGTAGCCTCAAGTGGCGTATGTATTGTATGTGGTATTTTGGGGAACTCACTAAGCATTTATGCTTACCGTGTTGTATGTTACGTGTTTCAGGTACCAGTGAGGAACGCGGTATGGCGCCGGCATGATCAGTACACACTCATAGAGATTATGTTGAGATTCTGGGAATTGTTTTGTGATGATGACATTGGATACATTATGTTTTGATATTGTTTTATGATTAAAAGTATGATCTAAAAATGAAAAATTGTTTTGGAAATTTACGTTGTTACAATTACACCCAGCGTACGCACCCTAAGGCAAAACCCATAATAAGGTCTTAATGCCTTAAGACCCTACGACCAAATTTTAGATCTAAGCTTAATAAGACCCCTAAGGCCATAAAGTTGCAAACTTTATACCTTTGCATGGATACAAGAAGCCCAACACTAAAAACCTAGCTTACTCAAACCTTTTCTACATTATAACTCTTGCATGGGGACAAATCAATATCAAAGCTTGCATTTTTATTACTTAAAATGCCTTAAACGTCTGAAAGGACACCGTAAAGGCTTTGTAGTACCTATTACTGACCAAGCTTTTGGTTTTGGGACAAAAAGGATGAAAATAACGCCTAACTAAGATCTAACGAAACATAAGACAAGTTTGAGCTTTATACCTCCAAATGGTGCACAATGAAGAGAAGATGTGGGACCCAAAGTCTTTAGAGCAAAGCCTACTCCTTGAAGGTCCTTCTTCACAAACAAGGAAGCACACAACTCACTCCAAATGCTCAAAATGCTCAAAATGGACTAGGGTTTGCAAGGAGGGTCGATCTTGAGACGGAGGCTGATAAAGGTAAAGGTCTTGGGGCTATAATGGTGCTTAAATAGTGCATAAACCCTAAATATTAGGGTTTTGGTCTGAACCACGTACGCCCAACATATCGTCGCGGGTCACAGTATGCCCAACGTACCAACTTGTACGCCCAACGTACTCAAGCAACACCCAAAAGTAATAGAATTTCCATTAGGGACCCTTCTTGCAACAATTCATAACTCAAGGGTCCAAAAGCATATACTTGGAAAAATAGATGTTACAATTCGTCGTCTGAATGCTTGATTACTGATTCCATAAGAATACATCTAGTTTTGAGGGTCAACATAAGGTTGATGAGAGTTACATGTTTTCTGCTAACAACAGTAATGATACTTTTAAAAAGTTAAAAAGTATTTCCTTTGTAAGTATACCATACTTAAAACTATGTTTGTAAAGAATCTTTGAATAAAATTTGAAAAAAAAGGTATCTTTGCATAAGTAAATCCATACTTAAAATAGTTTTTAAAGAAACCAAGCTCATGGTTTATAGTAAGAGAGAGAGAGAGAGAGAGAGAGAGAGAGAGAGAGTGGGAGAGATTCTAGTTAATGTTTATAGTGAGTCCTATAACCGAGCTATGTGACTGAATGTACCTCCTACAAGGCTTCATTGTACGTCGTAGAAATGATAGTAAATACTTATCACCTGCTTTGATTGATCGATCGAGGTTGTAGCTAGCAATCGCAGGTGGGGATGTCAACCCCATGTAGATCTACACATACATATCTCGCTCTGAAGATTAACGGTTTTAGTAATATGTCTATGCTAAGTGTTTAGACTTAGCTAATGAAAAATGTGTTACTATAAATCCCTTAACTAAGTAATGTGAATAACTCTCAGCCCTAACTTATAAGTGGATAAGTTACTAGGCATACCGAGTTGTATAGTGTTTATAAAAGCCGAGTATATTTAGTATGTATGTATAGTGTAAGGTACTCGCTTTTATCAAGAGGTACGTCTCAAATTAATGATCATAGGTACACATCTAAACTTTAAGTATTTAAACATATAAATATACATGCATGGTAATAGTTTGAATCCTTGAAATACTACAAAGTTTTATGACATGCATTGTCACATAAATCATAGGGTTTTGTAGTAAAATGGCATATGTTATTTTTACTAAGTGTTTCATTTTTAAAACAACATAGCATAATGTGTATCAAATGTATGGCTAGTTTATGTGTACATAATATGTATTGTTCTAAATAACATCTCATAAACTAGTTAGGGGTTGTAAGTATTTTTCACATAAAATAATAATATTTTATGTATGTTTTGCATCAATCAGTATATATACACATGTATTGTAACATCTTGTTTTGAGGTACTTTCGCTTTTGACCCTTATATTGAGATTTATTACATTTTGGTCCTTAAAATGTAAGATTTGTGGCTGGGAGGGGTTAATATTACAATTTTTTGAAATTGAGGGGCAAAGCCACGTACGCTAGGTGTACGGGGTGAAGTCTAAAACCCTAATATTTAGGGTTCGGACCCTATTTATTCTTCATTAACTCTCAAACCTGGTTCCTTCCTTCAGCCTCCATCCTCTCAAAACGTTTTTGCAAACCCTAATCTACCTTATGAGCATTTTTAAGCTTGTGTATGTGTGTGTTTTGTGCCTTTGAAGAAGGAAGTAGAGAACATCTTGGAGGAGTGAAGCACGTTAGATCCAGAATCACATCATCATTTGACGTCACTTGGAGGTATAAAGTTATGAACTTGGTGAAGTTATGCTTAGATCTTGTTTAGGGATTGGTTTTATGTTCTTTTGGTCCTATAAGCTTGGTATTATGAATGGGGTTACATTAATCCATTTGAATTGTCATTTCAGAGCTTTTGGAGCCTCTTGAGTTATAAAAATGTAATCTTCGACACTAGTTTCCTCTCATGCATGGACTAAGTTGTCTTAATGGAATAAGAAGTTAGGTTTTTAGCTCTTAGGAATTGCCTAGCTAAGGAAAGTCATAAAGGTTGAAAGTTTATGACTAAGAGCCTTGTTTTTTAGTCTAGATCTGTATTTGAAAGGAAAAGTCTTAATGGATTAAGCATGACTTAAAGGGAAAGTTGGTTGCGGAGTACATTAGGTGTACTTCATAGTACGATGTGCGTACTCCCTTAAGCCCCCGATGATAGAACGCGCATACGCTGGGCATACTCAGCTAGGTTGACTTTTTAAAATTTTGACTTTTACCTGATTTTGACCAAGTTTGAGATAGGGGTATTTTGGGTATTTTGGATTGTGTTTGAGAATTGGTCATTTAGATGGATAGGTGATGGTTAGAACTGAGATTCAGAGTCGGGACCTCATCAACTATTTTTCAGATGGAGAGGTGAGTCTTCCTCGTTGTATTGTGGGTCGAAGGCACCAAGGCCGGCCTATTGGACTGAATATCCTGTTATATGAAAGTATGTTATTATGTTGTAGAGATCTGTTAGATCGGTATCCTGGTATATAAGATGTTAGCATGTGGTAGTGATCTATAGATCTGTCTGTTTGTCTGTTGACTGATTATATGTTTATCTGTTATGTATATGTCGACATGTTATGTTTGGTTGGGTTGAGGAAGTCCTGCTTTGTGCTAAAGGCCAAGATACCCGGGGCGATTGTAGTTACGATTTAATCGAGTTTGTTATACGAGATCAGAGTAATGTAAGAATTAAGAACACAAGATCTAAATATAATTATGGATGGCTCAATTATGATTTCAACGAATACAGAGAAGAAATAGAGAGTACAAGGTGAATAGAAATAGTTCTCTCTAACTCTAGTACTCATCCTATATTTATAGGGATTGAGAAAGCATACAAAAAATATAAGGGACTAAAACTATAAAGCTTCGATACAAAAATGCCCTTATAATAAACTTAGCATACAAACATTCGATACTACGCATGACCTAGATGACCTTCGACATCTCACAACAATATTCGACCTCAAAATTCTCCCCTTTTGTGAGAAATGTCGAATCTAAGTCATCAACATCTGAGCAGCTTGATGTACCATTCTTCGAATCTCAGTATACCAATTAACCACCTTGCAAATTTCTGCTTTTTCACCTTCATTGTTCTTAGCACAACTGTTCATTCGAACAATAAGGTTTGTGTAATGTGGTGTGGTATATCTTTCGACATCACAAGCTTGGAACAAAAACTTTGTGATCTTCCCCTTCTTACTCTTTCCAATGAACACTATCCCTAAAGGCTTCAAGAAAATCTCTCCATCTTCATAACTCTTCAAACTAGCCTGACTTTTTAACATTGATTGTGGCACAGTAATTTGTTTACCAATGGCCAAGGCTAATTCCACATCAGTTAAAGCTAAGTATTCATAGTAATTATCTATGAACAACTTGATATGAGCAAATCCACTTAAAATCTTATTTTCTTGTTAACTGAAGCTTCGAGAAATCAATTCCCTTCAGAATTCTTGCAACACAGATCAGATCATGTAGATTCATTAAAGGGAATTCAGCCACTGAGAAATCAAATGCAACATTATTAGCTCTGACTACAAGAAATTGATAATTCTGCAACACACCCTCGAATAGAACGTCTTTAGATATGTTGAGAACACGAACAATATTGACAAGTGACCAGATCTCCTCTTCCCTTTTTCCTAGAACTGTATGGAAACGAATCTTCATTCTCTTAAATCATTCTTTATCTTCGAATTTATCAGCAATTTGGTACTGTTCCGCCATAAACATCATCTTGTTTATTGGAAAATCTAGCTGATTGAAATCAGAATTTTCTGTGGCAAAACTCTTCTTGGGAATCTTCTCAAAATCATGCATCTCACCAGTTATGACCTGTGCTTCAATATACTCATCACAGTAATGTTTCGAAGGAGTACCCTTGTCAACACCAGGAGGATCATTTACCCTTTGACGAAGAATTCTTTGTATTTGCCTCTGCTTCTCTATCTCTTTTTCTACTTCAACCTTCTTTTCTTCTTTAGTGGATTCAGTAGAAATGCCTTTGCCTTTGTTTTTCAAATCTTGTCGATGGAGGTGGTTTAGAAGAACTTGAACCTCCAACTCCAGAAACAATCACAATTCCTTTTGACAATGGTTTTGTTGTTGTTGTTGTTGAAGTAGTTGTAGAAGAAGTCTTTGGTAATGAAGTATGAAGTTGAGTAGAGATAACATTCCCAACAACTTTCGCATCATCATCACCTTTTGAAGATCCACTACCTCCCATACTAACCTTTGAACCCATATGTAACGCCTGTGTTTCTGGGCTTGTCATTAATGTTGATATAGTAGTCTAGGTTAACCTTTGTAACTCATTTTGAAATAATAGAAGTGTATTATTTGAGTATTTTGTGTTTTGTGCTTAATTGTGTGTCTTAATTGAATTAAGAATAAAAATAAGCGTCAAAATGAAATGTTAGATAAGCTCGATATCTATGGATAATGTTGTAGTAGTTGAAACGAGGTTTCCGAATATATATAGAATGCCGAAATCCGAATTATAACGAAGAAGTTATGACCTGTCGAAGTTTCGCGACAGAACCGGCACGACGCTGAATGACGTAAAAAGTGAATTTACGATAGAGCGATATTTAACCTTAGTGATCTAAACGAATGTTGTAGAGTTCGTTAAACCGAGAGCGTGCATAAAAAGAACGCCCAAATCTGACTTCGTATGAGGAAGTTATGATTTTCCGAAGTTTCGACTTAGCAGTGTGCAACCCGAATACTCGATTTGAGATCGAGCGCTTTTTAGCCGAAACAATCTAAACGAGAATCGAAGATCTCGTCAATGGTAGTGCAACAGTAAAAAGACAGACGAAAACGGACGTCAGATGAAGAAGTTATGAATTTATAACGGAGTTTTCCTGTCCCGGCCTACTAAAAATAATATAATAAAAATAAAGTCAAAATTATCCAACGGAATCTAAACGAGAGTTGTAGAGCATAATCTCACCTACACGTGGATATAAAGAACGTAAAAAATGGAGCTCGTATACGAAAGTTATGAATTTCTGAAGTTCGGGGCGTGAACCCCAAGGCTGTGTCAGAGCTCACGAGGTGAGCATATGTGGCTCACGAGGTGAGCCAGTTCACGAGGTGAGCATTAGTGACTCACGAGGTGAACAGATGATGGACGTTTTCCAGGGCAAGTGGCCGTGACGAACGCAATGACGTATCGAGCTCACGAGGTGAATATTAGAAACTCACGAGGTGAGCCAGTTCACGAGGTGAATATTAGAAACCCACGAGGTGAACTCAGAAAATTCACCCTATAAATAGAAATCGAGGGTCAGCCGAGTTTGGTTGCTCATCTCTTACTCAACCACTCCCGATACTCTCTCTAAGCCTTATTTTAACCCCCCGAAGCCCCAGTATCATCCCGAGACCCGAAGCGAGTCCCGAAGCCCCGAAGATCCCGAGAAGTGCAATTCCCGTGCCGAAGCTCTGCCAGCGAAAAGCCAATTTTTGTGAAGATCTTCCAGATCTACCGAAGAATACTACTTCTACAAGCCGTAGTGCTGTCCGATCATCTTCTGATCAAGTGAGTGTGTAGTTACTTTCTTCTAACGCATAATTATGAAGTATTTTATATGAAATACATGTTATGTGTATATTTTGTTGTTATATGTGTGAATGTATATTCACTTTCTTCTATATCATAGATATGATTTCTTCTATATGAAATACGTGTTATGTGTGTGTGCCTCATCTGTTATGTGGAATATGTATTGAATGAACATGCTATACAGGTTTTAAACTATGTATACAAATATATATTTTTATCTACTAATATGTTGGGTAGAACTGTTGGATTAGGTGTCTAAGCCCATAACTATTATTGGTATGTATTCGACCCGAGAGTAGCATGGTCCATTTGGGTTGCATATCATCAGGACAATTTGTTAGGATGGATTTTTGAGAGAAGGTTATTTATGGTTTATTAATATATTATAAGTTATAATATATTAATATGAAATCATATGTTTTAATTAGTATTGATCAAGAATTAATTTGGAATTAATTTAGTGATCAAAAGAGACTAATTAAATCTATGGGGACTAATTATGATAATTAGTTATATTTATATGTGTTGGGCTTATGATCCATGTTGGACCAAGTTTATGTATGGATACATAAAGAGTTGGGCCACATGAACCATGGATCATAAAACCCATGGGTATGGATTTGGTTTATATCCATGACCCTAGAAATCCCACATATAAATAGATATTTCATTGCCCAAAATCGACACTTGTATCTTCTTGGAGTTCATGGTGGTTTTTGTGTGCATGGAATTCTCTTTCAAGTTCATCCTTTGTCCATGATGTGTTGTGATTCCACTTGAGGCTTCCACACTATTGGGGATAAGCTCTTTGAGGCCAAATACACCAAGACTTCAAGTTCCATCAAAAGGTATGTTATGCAAACTAGTATCTTATATGGTTTATGTTAAATGCATGCTAGTTGTAAGATTAATACCTTGGAAACCATTTGAATGTATAATTAGTGAAAACATAGATCCAAGGTATTTAGGGTTGTATGTGCACCATAGGATGTTGTAGTATACTAAAACCCAACAGTGGTATCAGAGACTAGGCTTGTTTTCTTGTTATACTTGCAAAAATGGCTGACAAATCGAATTTTGTTGCTGTCTGAACATTAGACTCGCCGAGTCCATGAAGGGACTCGACGAGTCCAAGGCTAAATGCATCCAACTCGCCGAGTTGGTTCATGCACTCGACGAGTTGGACCCCCAGACAACATATATTCGACTGTTTTGGTTGGAATTGGACTAGGAACATTACCCTAAGCTGTTTTTGACCTTATAAACTTGTTTTTTGATGTGGTAATGTTCATGCTAATCCAATTTAAAAGATAATTGTCAATAGATTCATGTTTTGTGTTAGTTTAAAAGTTATGCTAGTTACATGCTATGTATACAAATATATATTTTTATCTACTAATATCTTGGGTAGAACATGGGTAGATAGTTGATGTGTGATAAACAGATGAGAGGCCTCGATGTTGTTGTTGATCTAGTCATCTAGCGGAGTATGGATGACGACCACAGACTCTTTCTAGACAGTCCTGTGGAACACTAGCAGGCTCATAACCTGTAGGTGTTGTGAACGATGTGTTCACCAGTGTACTCTATCCCCCTCATGGTTGCCTTTAGGACATCTATTGTTGAGGAAACCCCTTTGCAGTAATGTCTGTCCCGAGGAAAAATCCTAGATTAGGTCCCTTGAGATAGATGTTGTTTTAGGGACGTGAAGTGATGATAACGGGAATGGGTAATCAGGTTATTGTTGGTTGGTGAAATTAAATATAATTATTTATTGTGGGTTGAAAACCATATATGCTCACCAGGCTCCCAAGCCTGACCCACTCAGTTTTGTTGTATTACAGGTAGTGGCGCGAGAGCATAAGTTGGATGACTTATCAGGATCTTTTGATATTAGACCAGTTGTTATATGTAACTGTTGTATGGTCTATCTTTTGTTGTTTATGCTTTTGGTCTGTTTATCGGAACATGACATCTCGAATGTTGTTAGATAATGAAAATGCATCTCTTGATGAAATGCTTTGATAAACTTTATTTTATCATATTTTGTTTTGGGAACAAATTCCGCAGCTCTTTTAAATCAATGGATTTACTCTGAAATTATTTTAAAAGCATAAATTAAAACGGTCTTTTCTGGCCGTGATTTTGGGGATGTCACAGTTGGTATCAGAGCATTAGTTTAAGCAAACTAGGAATTTGTAGGATTTCTAGACTTAAACTTAGAATGCTAAGTGAAGATTTTGAGATAGTGTCTGTTATATTTTAGACACACACTAGTTTATTTTAGGAAAATTTCCTAAAATGCTTTATGTGCTAAATGTTATATGTTGCATATATGATATTATTTGTTCGGATGTATGGTTTGTTGCCAACCGGATCTGAAAGCTTATGTGTTTAGGTTTCTAAGCGTAGGATTACGGTATTAGAACTAGCATGTAAACGTTTCGGAGTGATAAGGAGATTTATACGTTTATCGTAAATAAAGCTTCCTATCTTAAATTCTCGCCCGGTACACCGAACGTCTGCTTGGGTGTACAAAACGTTATGGTGGAGACTCGTAGAGAATTGAGTAAATGGAGAAAATGAAAGGCTTATGATAGTGAATGACACCTATCAGAAGATATCTTAAGAGTGGTATCTTGCCTTTAGAATATGTCTGATAAAATAACGGAACGTTTAGGGGAGTACGGTACGTCTGAGGTACACCTTCGATTGGCAAGATGGTGGAACGATTGGTGTAATTCTTGAAGTTGTCCCATCGTCTGGAATTTCCATCACCAACCGAGTTGAAGTAGAATTGATGATTGAAGATACGCATGGAAGAAGTCCTAGTAGAGTCTAGGAGAATTTTTATGATTAATTGGACACATTCGTATGTGTTAAACTGTTTTGTGATTTTAGGACTTGGGGACTGCGGGACAATACTTGGGACGAGTATGAGTAGGTGTGAATAGTAGTAGAGATCTATACTACTGGAAGCACAGGACTCACGCTTGGATCAGGGAAAGTCACAAGGTTACCAAGAAGCTAGTGATTGGTCTCGTTTTATTCAAGTATGTCGTTACCATTGTTTCGGTAGTGACTAAGAAGATGATTGATATTCTGACCCTAGCGGTCAGATCAAATTGAGTCCGACTACGATGAGTTTGTTACGTGGTTCATAGAACCAAGTTCGAGGTAGCATCTGAATCAAGTCAGAAGATTGAAATCAACGCGATCGATGGCATCGCGCTCGTTGTTAAGGAAGCTTGTAGCTAGAAATGCTACATGTAAAAATGTGATTATATCACATTAGAATATGAAGGAAGGTATATTGCATTATGGAATTTGACTCTAAGAGACTTGAGTCTAAGCGTTGCATCATACGATGAGAGGTGATTAGAACACGACCCATCGGTTTGTTACAATAGATAAAGGAAAGTACTTATCCTAAGAAGAAGAAGGAGAAGCTGTATGCTAAGTTCTCCAAATGTGATTTTTGGATTCGAGAAGTCTAATTCTTGGGTCACGTGGTCAACCAAGAAGGGATAATGGTTGATCCAGCAAAGATTGAAGCTGTAATGAAGTGGGAACAACCGAAAAGTCCCACAGAGATTCGAAGCTTTTTGGGATTAGCCGGATATTACCAAAGGTTTATCCAAGGCTTTTCTTCGATCGCTACTCCACTAACAGCTTTGACCCACAAAGGAGCGACTTATGCTTGGAGTGATAAGAACAAAGAAGCATTCGGGTTGCTAAAGAAGAAGCTATGTGAAGCACCGATTCTTTCTCTACCCGATGGAGTTGAAGACTTCGCTGTCTATAGCGATGCGTCTGGTGTTGGGTTGGGTTGTGTTTTGACCCAAAGATATAAGGTGATCGAGTATGCATCTCGACAGCTGAAAGAGCATGAAAAGAACTACCCCACTCATGATTTGGAGTTGGCAGCGGTAGTTTTCGCTCTGAAAATATGGAGGCATTCCATTTATGGCACGAAGTGCAAACTTTTCATTGATTATAAGAGTCTCCAATATCTCTTTAATCAGAAAGAATTGAATATGAGGCAACGACGCTGGCTAGAACTACTCAAGGACTACGACTGTGAGATACTTTACCACCCTGGTAAAGCAAATGTTTTCGCTGATGCTCTCAGTCGGAAAGTCAATCTTGAAAGGAAAAGGCCAAGAGCGTTGACAATAGAAGTTGTCTCGACCATTGTGGAAAGTATAAAGAAAGCTCAAGAAGAAGCTTCTGAGAAGAATGACCGAAAGGAAGAACGTTTGGGCAAAACGTTGGTGTTCGGTATAAACAGTCATGGACTGAAGGTGTTCCAAGATCGGATTTGGATACCTAAGACAGGAGGAGTCAGAGATCTTCTGATGGAAGAAGCTCACAAAACCATGTACTCGATTCATCCCGGTAGCACTAAAATGTATAGGGACCTGAAACCTTATTACTGGTGGCCGACGATGAAGCTCGACATTGCGAAGTATGTGGCCGAGTGTGTGACCTGTGCAAGAGTTAAGGCACAACATCAGAAACCATACGGGAGTTTAGAACCTTTACCTGTGCCTATGGGTAAATGGGAAGACATTGCTATGGATTTTGTCACTAAACTACCCAGGACAAAGAATGGTCACGACATGATTTGGGTGGTCGTTGATCGCTTCACTAAGAGTGCGCATTTCATAGCAGCCAATGAGAAATGGTCTATGGATAAGCTTGCGAATTCTTACGTGAAGGAAATTGTGAGGCTTCACGGTGTTCCATTAACGATTGTGTCAGATCGTGACAGCCGTTTCACCTCGCGTTTTTGGAGAAGTCTACAAGAGGAATTGGGTACCAAGTTGTGTTTAAGTACAGCTTACTATCCACAGACTGATGGTCAGAGCGAATGAACAATACAAACACTTGAAGATATGTTGAGAGCATGTACCCTGTAATTCCAAGGCAACTGGGATGAACATTTGCCTTTGGTAGAATTTTCCTACAATAATAGTTTCCACTCGAGCATAAAGATGACACCTTATCAAGCTGTGTACGGACAGAAGTATCGTACGCCGTCTTGTTGGCTTGAGGCTGGGGAAAAGCAGTTTATGGGACCGGAGATGGTTCATCAAACCGCTGAAAAGCTAAAAATAATCAGAGAAAGAATGTTAGCAGCTCAGGATCGTCAAAAGAGCTATGCTGACAACAAGCGAAGACCGATGACTTTTGAAGTTGGAGATTCGGTTTTGCTTAAAGTCTCGCCGTGGAAGGGACTTATAAGATTTGGTAAAAGGGGAAAATTAAGTCCAAGGTTTATTGGACCGTTTAAAGTTCTTCAGAGGATTGGGAACCAAGCTTACAAGCTCGAACTACCAGAAGAATTGAATGGAATTCATAACACTTTCCATGTGTGCTATTTGAGGAAGTTCACGGGAGAAGTTCCCGACATGATTCCACTTTCAGAGTTGAGAATCGATGAGAACAAAAGGTTGATTGAAGAACCAGAGGCAATCGTTGACCGAAAGACTAAGAAGTTGCGACGCAAGATGGTCGAGTTAGTGCTTGTCCGATGGAAACACACGAATGGGCCGAATCTCACCTGGGAGACGGAGAGTGACATGATGGGTCGCTATCCGCATTTGTTTGTTGGTGTGTGATTCCAGGGCAAGTGGCCGTGACGAACGTAATGACGTATCGAGCTCACGAGGTGAATATTAGAAACTCACGAGGTGAGCCAGTTCACGAGGTGAATATTAGAAACTCACGAGGTGAACTCAGAAAATTCACCCTATAAATAGAAATCGAGGGTCAGCCGAGTTTGGTTGCTCATCTCTTACTCAAACACTCCCGATACTCTCTCTAAGCCTTATTTTAACCCCCCGAAGCCCCAGTATCATCCCGAGACCCGAAGCGAGTCCCGAAACCCCGAAGATCCCGAGAAGTGCAATTCCCGTGCCGAAGCTCTGCCAGCGAGAAGCCAATTTTTGTGAAGATCTTCCAGATCTACCGAAGAATACTAATTCTACAAGCCGTAGTGCTGTCCGATCATCTTCTGATCAAGTGAGTGTGTAGTTACTTTCTTCTAACGCATAATTATGAAGTATTTTATATGAAATACATGTTTTGTGTATATTTTGTTGTTATATGTGTGAATGTATATTCACTTTCTTCTATATCATATATATGATTTCTTCTATATGAAATACGTGTTATGTGTGTGTGCCTCATCTGTTATGTGGAATATGTATTGAATGAACATGCTATACAGGTTTTAAACTATGTATACAAATATATATTTTTATCTACTAATATGTTGGGTAGAACTGTTGGATTAGGTGTCTAAGCCCATAACTATTATTGGTATGTATTCGACCCGAGAGTAGCATGGTCCATTTGGGTTGCATATCATCAGGACAATTTGTTAGGATGGATTTTTGAGAGAAGGTTATTTATGGTTTATTAATATATTATAAGTTATAATATATTAATATGAAATCATATGTTTTAATTAGTATTGATCAAGAATTAATTTTGAATTAATTTAGTGATCAAAAGAGACTAATTAAATCTATGGGGACTAATTATGATAATTAGTTATATTTATATGTGTTGGGCGTATGATCCATGTTGGACCAAGTTTATGTATGGATACATAAAGAGTTGGGCCACATGAACCATGGATCATAAAACCCATGGGTATGGATTTGGTTTATATCCATGACCCTAGAAATCCCACATATAAATAGATACTTCATTGACCAAAATCGACACTTGTATCTTCTTGGAGTTCATGGTGGTTTTTGTGTGCATGGAATTCTCTTTCAAGTTCATCCTTTGTCCATGATGTGTTGTGATTCCACTTGAGGCTTCCACACTATTGGGGCTAAGCTCTTTGAGGCCAAATACACCAAGACTTCAAGTTCCATCAAAAGGTATGTTATGCTAACTAGTATCTTATATGGTTTATGTTAAATGCATGCTAGTTGTAAGATTAATACCTTGGAAACCATTTGCATGTATAATTAGTGAAAACATAGATCCAAGGTATTTAGGGTTGTATGTGCACCATAGGATGTTGTAGTATACTAAAACCCAACAGTGGTATCAGAGACTAGGCTTGTTTTCTTGTTATACTTGCAAAAATGGCTGACAAATCGAATTTTGTTGCTGTCTGAACATTAGACTCGCCGAGTCCATGAAGGGACTCGACGAGTCCAAGGCTAAATGCATCCAACTCGCCGAGTTGGTTCATGTACTCGACGAGTTGGACCCCCAGACAACATATATTCGACTGTTTTGGCTGGAATTGGACTAGGAACATTACCCTAAGCTGTTTTTGACCTTATAAACTTGTTTTTTGATGTGGTAATGTTCATGCTAATCCAATTTAAAAGATAATTGACAATAGATTCATGTTTTGTGTTAGTTTAAAAGTTATGCTAGTTACATGAAAAAGTTTGATGTGAATTATCTTTGTTCATATGAGTTGCTTAGATTAATAGAAAAAAATTAATTGATTATGTGTCTTTAATCCATTTTAATCTAAGAGTTGATTCTAAAATGTGTTTGTGTAACTTGTCCTCAAGTTACATGAAAGGTCACATTTAAGTTTCTTAAAACTCATAAAGTTGGCAAAGGTTACAAAATGAAGAGTCTTGTCCTCATTAAATGGTTTTATGACTCCATAACTTGTCCTCAAGTTATGGAGGTTCAAGAGTCACTTCATTAAATAATAAAAATGTGTAACCTTAATTAGTTCCATAAGTTACAAAAGAAGAAGAGTTACATTCTTTAATAGTTTAAAGTCTTCCATAACTTGTCCTCAAGTTATGGAACTTGAAGAGTTTTAATTAAAACTACTTTAAACACATAAGTTATGGAATTAAATGGTTTTGAATATTTTTAAAACTTGCTCTCAAGTTTTGGAATTTGTAAAGTTACCCCCCATGTAAACTTTAATTCCAAATTGAACCTTAGAATTTTAAAAGTTAAAAATCAACCCTTATTCTATTATAATATTAATAGTTAATAGTTATATATATGTATAAGAATAAAGCCAGTCTTACCGTTAGTAGGCCTCATTCACGAAGCCGGTCTATAAGGGGGGTATAAGGTTACTGCCTATAAAATGGCAGTTTAATGGGTGTCCACTCTCACCCACCGCTTCCTTGACTGGTGGAGGGTCGTTAGCCGAACGGGTTTGACAGGACTATAATTCTCCCTTCATTAAAAGTATTAATGATAAATACTAAGTAACTAAACACTTATAAATTCCCAATCTTAGTTACTTAGGAAAATGTGAATTTGGTGCTAACCCATGAAATTTACACTTTGTACCTTACCAAGTCGTTAGTGGAGCGTGTATGGTTAACCGGCACACTAACATGGACTAGTAAGAGTGGCGAAGGGTAACTTAATGTTTATCATAGATCGGTGGAGCGTGTGTGGTTAACCGGCACATCGATTAGGTGATAATACTAAGGGTACCAAGTGAATTTGCATGGTTATTCACACCTTGTTTTGTGATCCTCGGCATCCCAGTCACAAAATTTGAGAGGACACAATCGAGATTGAAACATGCCATTGAAAAGTTCAATGAATCTCAAAAGATCTAGGAGTTTCAAAACCAATTAAAACCTAATAAATTATTTCGTTTTTCATGGTGGAAATTGGTGAATCGTCATTCGCCTACCTTCAAATATTTTATAGTTTGGATTACAGCATCCCTCTTCCAAGTTGTAAAATATTGTGTTGGGTCCTAGCCTTAATATTTCATATTGGGTGTTATATTAAGGACTTAAAAATCAACTAACTTGAATATCTCCCATTGTAGATGTCTAGTTTAGACATCTATGATCTTCCCAAATCTCTTGGAATTTCACTTCCTCCACCCCCTCCAATTATTCTCCCTAACCCACAAGTTCAAGGTCACTCAAGCCCTATTGGCAAGCAAGGTCTATGTGTGATCACATCTTGGAGATGAAGTCACGTATTGACAAGCCGGGAGAGTTCGGGGTCAAAGTCTTAAGAAAGTTGGATGTTCAATCACTTTCTAAGTCACATAGTGAGTTTCTTTGGGACTACTATGTGACAGACCATGACTTGACCCTTAATGATCTTACCTATTGCTTGGTGCTGCTGAGTCAGCAATGATTTTGAGCACTGGTAAAAACAAATTTGATTAGAAGATCGACTTCCCAAACCTTCTATTGCCAAAGGAAGGGGCATTGGTTGCGCAGCTGCCAAATTTACCTGAAAGGTCATTAGGATGGTAAAGTCAATAAGTTTGACTCTACTTCAGGAAAAGTCCATTGTCTAACTCTATTAAGTTCCTATTTGGATATTCTTATTACGTGATGTGACTGGGTCACATGTTGATGTTGAAAAGAATCAAAGAAAAGAGAGGAAGCTTAAAGGAAATATATGCTGATTCTGATCGCGAAGATGGATTTCGATCGCATGGTTCGGTGATCAAAATTTTGAGCTGTTGCTTGAGAGTTATGATATATTGCTTAGGAATAGATAACAACAAGGTTATCATATGGATTGTAAGGATAAGTTTTCCGCAAAGTTTTAAAATAAAAGAAAGAAAATTTTAATTTTATTTATTTTAAATATCCTTACAATGGCATCTGTGAAAAATTATTGTTTATATGGTTCCATTGATAGCAATATTGGAAAAATGGACTTGATTCTTTCGTTTGTGGAGGTGTCATAATTTACCAAATAAGGAAAGATTCTCATCACCCAAGTTTCAGTTGGATAGAAACTTGGAATCATGCGACTTGTATTGTATGATGAATGAGAATTTTCATCTTTGGGAAATTAAGACTAATTCATTGTTCACATGTATATGTGAGTCAAGTGAAAGGATCAGGGGATCAGGTACACTTGAGTGTGCACTGGTCAGGTCCACCACAAAGAATGATGAGACTATTCGTCATGATTTACTAAAGCTTAGTAAATATGGTTATACTTACAAGTTTAAGTATAATTCTGAAACATTGGAAAAGTAGCAATGTTAGGCAGAACGAATAAGAAGAATCAAATAAGGCAGGAAGATAAAATTTTCTCCAATCTGAAAAGATGGGAGAGTACTTGAGTATCTTGTTTTATGATTATCTTAGTGATTATGAAACCATATCACAATTGATTCTCTAAGGACATCTTAGTGCATTTGTTTGGCTAAGAAGAGAAATCGTGGATTGTTGAAATGGTTAAAATAAAAAAGATGAATCATACTTCGTTCCATAACAAGTCTTAGAGTCATACTCCAAGATTGTAACTCGAGTGACATATCTTAAGGAAGGTTTGTAACACTTGTCAAGTGTAAGAGTAAAATGTGTCTCTACTCTTGTACATTTGAAATTGGTAAGTTGTGATGTTTTGGGTTAAACAGAGACCAACTAAGGCCAATTATGTGAAGTGTTAGTCTTGATAAGAATCCGAACTGACCCTTGATAAGAAATGGTTCTTGACAAGAGAGTCTTATATGTCAAGAGGACAGTGGGAGTCTTAAAGCTCTTGAAAGTTCCAAGAACTAATCAAGAATAAAAACCTGAAGTTCTCCACTAGCACACGACTTGAGGTTTATAACCTATCGTGTTGACATTTCTGTGCCTATTCCAGTTAAAGTTGGCTTTGCATAGGAGTTCTGAGAGTTCTCAATTGGTTGCATAACAACTTGGAAGCAATGGCAAGCCCTTGTGCTGCCAGTTGGCAAGAAGTTAAGATTGCACAAGTTCAATCCATATGAGTTTGGATTTGTCACTAACCTTGTCTTGTGATTATGGTTTTGACAAATTCTCATGGATATGAACTCATTCACCATAAAATCTAAGTTTCATAAGGTTTCTCTCCGATTCATGAAAATGATGGTGAGGAAACGCTTTCACTAAGTAGATTTTAAGTAGATAGCAATTGTGTTATTTGCATTCTCAAAGTCGTTAGTGGAGCGTGTGTGGTTAACCGGCACACTAACATGGACTTGTGAGAAGTGGCAAAGGTCTAAACAATTGAGACTATGATTACGGCATCCCTTTTCATAGTTCTAAAATTGTTTGGACACACATATGAGCTATCTAAGGAAAGGTGTATGAATTTGATAAATTCTTATCAAAGCATCTCGTATCAGAAAACTGAACTTTGTTAAGAAAGTCAATAAAGTATTGATTTCTAGAACTCCAGCTGATTTTTGAGTACATGTCAAAGCTAGTGATAGCATAAGTGTTGTGCTGATAATTATCATGCTAGTGGGAGCATGATTATTATGTTCAGTATTGCAAGTTAGCAATGTTAATTATAGAAAACAAAAGTTTCACTCCGTGAAGTTGCAGGGGTTGAAAAGTTGTTTTGCTATAATTAAGGGAGAGGAAATTATACTTCATTTCAATTCTAAAAGCTTAGATTGAGATTTTAATCATCTTTAGTCATATATATATATATATATATATATATATATATATATATATATATATATATATATATATATATATATATGAATTTTATGTTGGAATGGTTCGACTTAAGGAAATTCTATATATATTGCGTTTTCAAAATTCGATTATGATTACGGCATCCCTCTTCATAGTCAAATTTTGAAAACATGACAAATAAAAAAATATATTTTAGCAAAAGACTGGTCTAGTATCATGTCTTTATGTGAGACATCGTGAATCGTGTCCCATATGCTTCGGATATAGGATCGATTTCATGTGTTATAATATTTATCCGTTCTAAATTTTCTAAATGCTCAGGGCATTAAGAGGGGAAAAGTCTAGAATTGGATATGACTAAAATTTATTAAGCAATTGTTGAGGACAATCTGAGGTTTACCAAAGATTTGTTGCTTAGGGACAGTTGGAAGTATAGTGTTAATTTTTGGAGAGGACCATATTGACATTTTCTGAAAAAAGGCAACTCTTGTTTAGACGTGATAGTCAAAATGAGAATATGAAAATATTCCCAAAGGTAGAAGTTGTTCATTAAATCTGTATAAGATTAGGAAACTTAATGCAAGAAGGTTGTTCAAAGCAATGTACTTTGAATTTGAGACTTCGTTTCCATGGAATGCTCTCCATTGGAATACTCTGTAATGACTGTTGGCAAGTCTTTGTGACTTTGTGCATAATCATTACAAGAAGATCGATGCATGTAAGTTTAGAATCTAACAGATTTCAGTAAATGGTAGGAATTTGGAATTCTTACATTTACAATAAGGATTTGCGATTGTGAAATGAGCATCATTGGAATCATGTTCAGTTGGTCTATTTCACACAGTAAGGATCATAGACAAACATAGTGTGCATGCTTGGAGCATGGCATGACTATTGTTTTGATTCAAGTATAAAGTTGATTATTTGAAACATTATACAATGAATAATGAGTAATCAATATGGTGTTTAAATAAAAGGTGTTTTATTTACTCTCAAAGGTGCTTGGGACCATAGAGTGATTAGTATTATTCTTGTGTTTCACTTTGCATGTTTTGACTTCCAGAATAGCTAGGTTATTCTTCCCGAATGACTAAGTTATTCAAACCATCCACAGTCGATAATACGTTGGAAGTAGTTATTAAAGCAAGACTGTCATGAATCGAGTTTGTAGATGTCCAAGGTAGTGGACATAGTAAGAGTTACTGCAACATTCATGAGTACTCCTGGAATAGGGATTCGAGTATTGAATTCAACCCACGCTCATTTGAATCACTTCATGGATTTTATCACAAGTGATCATGAGACGATAATATCTTATATTCTTCAAACCTAGAGATATGACTTGTTGCCTATGAGTTGGTTATACATTGATTGCACGTAAACGCATTTGGTAACTCGATGTTATAAAACGTGCCTTTGTGTATGATTCAACAAGTAGTAGAACAAGCATATGAGTCGAAGTTTATCCATTCCTTTTACCCTTGGAGGGATAAAAGCGATATCTGTGGGCCCCTCGATGATTTAGTGATGACAAACGTAAGTGCTCGGCCGGGCCTGAACTGATTTGATTTGTTCAATTAGTCAGTCATCAAAATCGCAAATCGGGAAACAAAAAATGGACAGAGAGAATGATTATAATCCATGTCTCAGTCCATATGATATCTAGAATGGAGGAATATATGATCCCTTATCTAATGGACATGTCATTGATTTGTTCAGAGTTCGACAGCGGCTTTTAAGAGCTACGATTGCTAGTCGGGATCTTGGAATCATACTTGAATAATAGTTTTAGACTTTTCCAAGTGGGAGACTGTTGGATTAGGTGTCTAAGCCCATAACTATTATTGGTATGTATTCGACCCGAGAGTAGCATGGTCCATTTGGGTTGCATATCATCAGGATAATTTGTTAGGATGGATTTTTGAGAGAAGGTTATTTATGGTTTATTAATATATTATAAGTTATAATATATTAATATGAAATCATATGTTTTAATTAGTATTGATCAAGAATTAATTTGGAATTAATTTAGTGATCAAAAGAGACTAATTAAATCTATGGGGACTAATTATGATAATTAGTTATATTTATATGTGTTGGGCTTATGATCCATGTTGGACCAAGTTTATGTATGGATACATAAAGAGTTGGGCCACATGAACCATGGATCATAAAACCCATGGGTATGGATTTGGTTTATATCCATGACCCTAGAAATCCCACATATAAATAGATACTTCATTGCCCAAAATCGACACTTGTATCTTCTTGGAGTTCATGGTGGTTTTTGTGTGCATGGAATTCTCTTTCAAGTTCATCCTTTGTCCATGATGTGTTGTGATTCCACTTGAGGCTTCCACACTATTGGGGCTAAGCTCTTTGAGGCCAAATACACCAAGACTTCAAGTTCCATCAAAAGGTATGTTATGCTAACTAGTATCTTATATGGTTTATGTTAAATGCATGCTAGTTGTAAGATTAATACCTTGGAAACAATTTGCATGTATAATTAGTGAAAACATAGATCCAAGGTATTTAGGGTTGTATGTGCACCATAGGATATTGTAGTATACTAAAACCCAACAAGAACATGGGTAAATAGTTGATGTGTGATAAACAGATGAGAGAACTCGATGTTGTTGTTGATCTACTCATCTAGCGGAGTATGGATGACGACCACAGACTCTTTCTAGACAGTCCTGTGGAACACTAGCATGCTCATAACCTGTAGGCGTTGTGAACGATGTGTTCACCGGTGTACTCTATCCCTCTCATGGTTGCCTTTAGGACATCTATTGTTGAGGAAACCCCTTTGCAGTAATGTCCGTACCGAGGAAAAATCCTAGATTAGGTCCCTTGAGATAGATGTTGTTTTAGGGACGTAAAGTGAGGATAACGGGAATGGGTAATCAGGTTATTGTTGGTTGGTGAAATTAAATATAATTATTTATTGTGGGTTGAAAACCATATATGCTCACCAGGCTCCCAAGCCTGACCCACTCAGTTTTGTTGTATTACAGGTAGTGGCGCGAGAGCATAAGTTGGATGACTTATCAGGATCTTTTGATATTAGACCAGTTGTTATATGTAACTGTTGTATGGTCTATCTTTTGTTGTTTATGCTTTTGGTCTGTTTATCGAAACATGACATCCCGAATGTTGTTATATAATGAAAATGCATCTCTTGATGAAATGCTTTGATAAACTTTATTTTATCATATTTTGTTTTGGGAACAAATTCCGCAGCTCTTTTAAATCAATGGATTTACTCTGAAATTATTTTAAAAGCATAGATTAAAACGGTCTTTTCTGGCCGTGATTTTGGGGATGTCACACCATACCCATTCCAACACTTTTCCCTTCTCCCCCCTGCACCCCTGTGTGAACAGGTGGGGCATCCGTTGGCATCAGATTGACTAGTTTGGCAACCGGAGCTAGTTTATTGTGAATAATAGACTCCAACAAACGAAACTTTTGAGTTAAAAATTCAGGAGTAAGCAGTGATTGAGAAGAGGAACCAGTCTTCGAAATGAATTCCTTGAGACTATTCACTAAATCTTCAATTTTACCAAAGCTCTGAACATCAAGTTCAGCCTTCTTATCAATCTTCGAAATGAAAGACTGATACCACTTGACCACGTTCATTACTGAATCAGTGATAATATCAATCTTGTTATGAAGAGTTGAATAATCATGATAAAGGGCTGTAACTTCCTTCTCCATATCAACCCGGAGTTCTTCGATCTTCAGGTTGACATCCTCACAGACTTTCTTTACATCTTGAACAAACAAGAGATGTCTTTCCCATTCCACAGATTTCAACTCTTTAAGCTCGTGATTGAAAGTCGAAGATTGAGCTTTGACACGATTCTCATTGTTCCGATCCAAGAGCTCTAACTCATTTCGCAACCGATGCTCTTGAGCCTTGAGCATAACATCGACTTCTATGCCAGACACATGATGTTTTCCCCCTGCATCATCTTGAAGATGCAATAACGAATTCAACTTCCTGTTGAGAATTTTAAACTGTTTTCTTTAAATCAACATATGATCAGGAATATTCTCTTCTTCAGGATGAAACTCTATATCAGCAAAAGTACCCACAAATCCACCATCTTCAGTAGTGTCATCGTCATGAGCTGTTTTGGGGCCTTCAGTTGATTGAGATGGGAATAATGAAGTGATGGGTTGTTGAAGAATAGTTTCAAAGGTTGGTGATTGTGTGGATTGAGGTAAAGTTGTAGAAATGGGAATATTGAATGGTGGAATCGAAACAGTTGTATTAACAGCAGATGTTTCGAAGGAGGAAGAAATAACAATAATAGGATTACCTTGGGCTTCGTTGTTCGATACTCCTTCGCCCATGTTGACATTTGCACCCATATGAGATATGTTCGCAGGGATGCCTGAAGTTTGAACCTCCTCAGTAACTGATTCGGCATTCGAAACTCCGGGTGGTGTAACAATAGTCTTCTCAGGAGTAGATTGTTTTGGATTATCACCTTGATTAATGGTTGTGTCCACATGAGATGATTTCACAAAGCCATCAAGATCTCCTGTTGCCTCGACATTCGAATTGATTGTAGAATCCCTCATTGGTAATGAAACGCCCATATTGTCATCACGAAGTGGCGATTCTGGTACAACTTCATCGTTATCCATTGAATCTTCAATCACCACTCTCTTCTTTTTCTTCTTCTTGGAAATCCGTTTGGCTATATCTTCAACTCCACGCTTTTTAGACGCAGGAGACACATGAGTTGGAATTTCACAAATAACAACACCTTTTCGATTGATTTGTGGCTTGCGAGTGATCTGAGGTACACCTTTAGGTGAAAAACTGTTGGACCTTTTTGGTTAATTACGTGGTCGATTAGCCATTTTCTTAAAACGTTTCAAGACCCCAGATTTCCAAGGCATGACCTCCTTGGCAGGTTTAGAAGATTCTTCAACAGTTGGCTTTGTAATCTTCTTCGAAGGATTATCAGACTTAACATCTTTCTTTGGAGTGGCCTTTACAACTTTATCCACTGGCTCAGAAGTGGGTTTCGAAGGACTACCCTTAACCTCTTTGTTAGACTCTTTTCTCTTTTTCGATGGACCTCCAGTGCTCTTGGGTAATAAAACACCGGTTTCAATCGAAGGATTGATGGTATTCAAGTATGTCGCCAAAATTGAATTTGTGGGATCAACCTTGTGGGATCAACCTTGCAAAGCATCCCATCAGGAATTGGTGCAACTGTCGGAAACATATCCGTATCATCTTCCACTGTCTTTGGATAGTGATACAATGAAAATTCAGCAGTCTGCTCATCTGCAGGAATTGCAATACCCTCCTTCTCGTAAACATATTGTAAAATCAAGCTCCAATAATGAGCACACGAAATCCCATTGACCACGTTCGTGTTTCTAATGCTTTTCACAAACTCCTCCCACAAATGAGTTGCATAGTCAACAAGTAAATCATAATAAGTACCTGCTACCAAAGCATAAATTTCCAGTTTATACTTATCTAAGCCAACACTTCGACCCGTCAAGCATCGAAGGTAAATACCAAAGAGAAAGATACATGGCAAACATGATTTCTTGAAATCAATCATCTTTGTGAGAACTGGTTGATACCCCATCTCGTTGAACATGTGAAGCACCTGCTCATTCGAAACCTCATAGTAAGGTTCGACAGTAGGGATATTTAAGATCTAAGCAAATAACTTCTTAGTCAGTTTGAACTTCTTGTCGTTGATCAATTGGAATGTAACCACCTTCATCGTCTTGCTATATACATCAGTTGAACCAGAAAGCGATAACCACGTCATTGGTACAGAGAATGAATAAAGCATGGCCGTTGAGAGAACAGAATGTTCTAGAGCAACGATGAGGATCTGCAACTCTTCAGGATACTTAGTAACATTAGGTTGAACTCTGAAGTTGGTGCTTTGAATCTTCATTAGTGGTTGAGAGGTAATGTCATTAGTCATCTGAGATTGATTAACATGTGTAGCCGCCATGGTTAGGGTTTGAGTAAGTTGAAGAAAGAACAGAGTGTAGAAAAGTTCTTTAATTTGGGGATATTTTGATCGTGTAAAGTTAGAATGAAATCCCCAAAACCCCTTTTATACATAAGGACCAAGTTGAATTTGAAGTGGTTATCATTAATTACATGCCACGTGTCACCATGAAAACTGGGCCTGTAGCCGTAAAGATAGCCACGTCTGAAAAGTGATGATCACTTTTTCATTGAAAACCGCAAAGGTACCAAAACATCACATCAATCAGTCGATTCGCATGTCCCAATAGGATAAGAACCGTCAGTAAACCTTTGATATTACCTAAAACCTCAAGGATTTCAGTGTATGTATGTGTGCCAAAGATTGAGAAGAGACCAAGATAAAAAAAATTTAGATCTGTGATGTCAATTAAAAATCGACATAAATAAGAAGATTCCAGGCAAAGATCGCTTCGTTCTACATCAAGAGAGATGTCGAACAACTTGTGTATTTTCCCGTGAATTAAAATCGAATACTTATAGAGAAGTATCGAAGGGCTTCTTTTATAAGGCTTCGCAGGTGGATAACAATTTTGTTCCATATCACAACTCAACATAAGTGTGAAAAATTGTAAACGAAATTACCTGTTTGACCAGTGTAGTCAGTGACAAGTATTTTGAGAAAATTATTTCAAGTAACAAGGAATCAAAGTGATACTCAGACTGAAATCATATTCCATAAAAAATAAGTCATGGTTCTTGTTGGGTAAAAATGTCGTGGGTGTCGAACATTTTATCAAGACCACTCAAAAAGAAATAATATGATTTTGAGTATCGAAAACCGGTACAAAAACAAATGTTTCGTTACAATATGGAACAAAAGTTCCCCGTCAATTATTTAAAAGATCGAAATTTGGGTTTCAATTTCATCACTGTCTCATGAATCCAGATCATTAACACAGATTGTTTACATACCTATAACTTGGTTGGTTTGGACCAGAGATGTCTTGGGTATGTGTCATTGTGTGTGAATGTGTAAGAGACGTTGATGAAAAAGATTGGTTAAAGAATCGAAAGTACCTCTGCTATTAGCGGACCAAGTAGAAAAATCTTAACTCATTTGAGAAGAGTAAAATAGCTCAGGGACTAATGTGAATATTGCTTGATTGGGAAGGAATCCTCGTGATGCGAAATCCGTTAAGGCTTCGAAAACACATTGAGTCATGAAGGCTTGGGTTGACATGCTGCAGTATGCTTCTAGGGACGCCTAACTAGTACAAAGTTTCGAATATTTACCTGCCCTAGAACTGCAAAACATGTTCCACTAAAGATCTTTGCGAGAATCCTGCATTATCTTGTTAACCAAACATAAAAAAATATTTTTGGCTTTTTGATTTTTTAATGAAAATGACAAAAAATAAGAAGATATTTTTGATATTTTTGATTTTTGAATAAAAATGAAAAAATAATAAAATCATTTTGATATTTTTGATTTTTCAATGAAAAATGACAAAAATAACAAATTTTTTTTTTGATTTTTGAATGAAAAATGATAAAAGGAAGAAATGTACCAGACTAGCGAAATAAAAAGTGTCGACAAAAGAAAGAAAGATAACGTCATTATGCATGGAATGAAGTAGCAAAGCTTATGATAAATCGTTCACAGGGATGTCGAAAGCGAAGCATGTCGAAGCGTTGACTATGAACAGTAACCGCTGAATAGTTTAGCGAGAGTTCGACATCACATGTTATTCTGACGAATTTAGTCCAGGGACAACATTCGCATCTAGCATGCCTAAGCCTAATAAAATCCTTAGAAATGATTTCTTATCCAATGGTTTTGTGAAAATATCAGCAAGCTGATCAGTAGTTTTCACAAAATGAACTTCAATGTTGCCTTCCTCAACATGATCTTTGATAAAGTGATAACGAAGTGCAATGTGTTTTGTCTTCGAATGTTGCACAGGGTTATGACAGATGCGAATTGCACTTTGTGAATCACAATACAATAGAATTTTCTTCATGTTGATTGCATAATCACGTAGTTGACTTTGAATCCAAATGATTTGAGAAGTGCAAGCTGCAGCAACAACATACTCTACTTCTGCTGTGGAAATCGAAACACAAGTTTGCTTTTTAGATTGCCAGCTCACAAGCTTCCCATCCAAAAGTTGACATCCGCCACTTGTGCTTTTGCGATTATATTGACAACCACCCAAGTCAGCATCTGAAAATGCTTGAAAGAAAAACCTGTTTTCGAAGGATACCATAATTCTAACGAAACTGAGCCTTTAAGATAGCGAAAAATGTTCTTAACCGCTGTGAGATGAGGTTCCCTGGGATTCGATTGATACCTAGGACAATTACAAACAAAAAACATTATATCATGTCAACTAGCCGTTAGATATAATAATGAGCCAATCATGCTTCGGTATAATGTGAGATCAACAGCCGACTTATCCAACGAAGGACCAAGTCTTGTTCCAACTGCCATTGGCACACACAAGTTTGAAGTATTCATCATACCAAACTTTTCTAGCAGATTGCGAGAGTATTTCTCTTGATTGATAATGCCTTCTCTGCTTTGACGAATGTTTAACCCCATAAAATTGTTTATTTTCCCCCATCATGCTCATTTCAAACTGACTTTTCATCATATTCTGAAATTCCTTCGACATATTAGGATCAGTAGAGCCAAAAATAATATCATCCACATAAATTTGAACAAGCATGAGATGATCCCCAACTTTCTTCAGAAAGAGAGTGGGATCAACAGATCCTTGTTTAAATTTCAAAGATTTTAAGAAATTAGTAAGAGTGGAATATCAGACTCGAGGAGCTTGTTTAAGTCCATAAACAGCTTTATTTAACACATAACAATGATCAGGATATTTAGAATTGACAAAACCTGGGGGTTGTTCGACATACACCGTTTCTTCTAGCACTCCATTAAGAAAAGCACACTTTACACCCATTTGATATACATCGAAATCCTTGTGTGCTGCATAAGCTAAAAAGATCCAAACAACCTCGAGTCTTGCGACAGGGGAAAAGGTTTCTTTGTAATCGATACCTTCTTGTTGTGAATATCGTTTTACTACTAGCCTAGCCTTGTTTCGAACTATGTTCCCTTCTTTATCAGTTTTATTTTTGAAAATCCATTTTAAGCCTATCACTGATACATCTTTAGGTTTCGGAACAAGTCTCCACACTTTGTTTCTTTCGAATTCAGCCAATTCAGATTGCATAGAAACAATCCAATCAGGATCTTTCATAGCAATCTTAACTGACTTTGGTTCAATTTTAGAAATAAACACATTGAACATACAAAACTCTTGATTAGCATTAAGTACCTCATTCTTCCCAGATAACTGAGCCCTCGTCAAAACTCCAGCTTGTGGATCACCAAGAATTTGTCCATGTGGATGACTTCTTATCCATATATCCATTGGTGGATATGCAAGATCAAAGTCCAAAGGTGCATCTTCGAACATTTCTTCAGGTTCTGAACTGTCACCTACATTCGACATATTATCAGAAACTTCATGAAAAATATCAGTGTGAACATTCGAAGTATTTTGTAATGACACATGTTGCCCCCTCCTCAACAATTGGATCAGTATTAGAATTCTCCCCTTCAACATTAACACCCATTTGATGTTGCTCCCCCTCAACACTACTATCCGAACTCAAGCACCCCCCTCCACCTGAGCATTAGGTAAAATTTGTACACTTTCGTTGTTCATAGAAGAAGTGGTCGACGAATTCATATCATCAACATGCTGAGTAATGGTTGAATCATCAGTATGCTTCGATGCTTTTGGTTCTTGATTATCATCAGCATAAACTTCTACATCAATAGCTCTATCAGGAACACCAAAAATGAAATCATAATCAAAATCTAAAGAATTTAAACTTTGAGTTTCATCATTGGATTCATTCAAAATTGGTTGTTCTTCAAATCAATTTTCAACTCTCTTAACAAAATGATCATCAAACGTAAGATTAAAAGTTTCTTCGATTTTCCTGGTTCATTTGTTTAACACCCTGTATGCTACAGAATTATGAGAATATCCCAGGAATATTCCTTCGTCAGCTTTTGATTAAAAATTCGAAAGGTTATCCTTGAGATTCATAATGAAGCATCTGCAACCAAAAACATGGAAAAATTTAACATTTGGTTTCCTGTTGTTAATGATTTCATAAGGAGTGATATTAAAACGACGATGAATGAAAGATCTATTCTGAGTAAAACACGTTGTCGAAACGGCTTCAGTCCAAAGATATTGTGGAAGATTCACATATGTAAGCATGGTTCTTGCTGCTTCACAAAGAGATCTATTCCTCCTCGATAACACCATTTTGTTGAGGTGTGTAAGGAGATGATAAATTATGCGAAATTCCTTTGTCAGTTAAGAACGAATCTAAAAGTTTGTTTTTAAATTCTGAGCCATTGTCACTCTTGATCTTTCGAACCTTTTTCTTTAAACTTACTTCTATGTGCTTGATGAAATCAATCATTGCTTGAGCTGTTTCTGATTTTAATCGAAGAAAATATACCCAAGAGAACCTGGAAAAATCATCTACAATAACCAAAATGTACCTCTTCTTGTTGAGAGTTTCAATAGTCGAAGGACCACAAAGGTCAATATGAAGAAGTTCCAAAGGTTCAACAATCTTCGAATCAATGACAATCGGATGACCTTATCTATGTTGCTTTCCTTGTTCGCAAGCTGCACATAAAGTATCATTCTCAAATTTTAATATAGGCAAACCACGAACAAGATCATTGATGAACAATTTATTTAAATTCTTGAAATTCAAATGAGACAGTCTTCGATGCCATAGCCAGCTGATGTCTGATGATGCTTTCGAAAGTAAGCATACTGAGGGAACACCTACAAGAGGTTTGATGTCAAGAGTAAACATATCGCCTTTTCTTTTTGACTTGAGCAAAACTTTCTTTGTATCGATGTTCGAAATCACACTTCCTTCTTCATTAAACACCACTTGATTACCAGTGCCCACAACAAGTTGTGAAACACTTATCAAGTTATGTTGAAGACCTTCGACATATGCTACTCTTTTCACAGTAAACTTGCAATTCGTTACTTTTCCAAATCCTTTTACTTTGCATTTGTTATTGTTTCCAAACTTCACCACTCCAGCATTTTCAAGACTTTGAAAATCTCTCAGATTTTCCTTCTTCCCAGTCATGTGACGAGAGAAACCACTATCAATGTACCATTTATCATCATATTGCTCGTCACATAATACCTGCAATCAGTGGAAGAATTTAGGTCCCCAAGGCTACTTGGGTCCTTGGTTATTAGAGCAAAATGCATTATGAAATGAAGATCCTAAAACCCAATTATGAACTTTTGATTTTAAAGTGTCAATTAAGTCCACTTCGTTAGAAAGGGGAATTGAAATAAAATCATTCTTGGTTTAGAATCTGCACTGGCGTTCCCTTTAACCTTCTCAGTTCGTTTTTCCTAAACTCTCGCCTTTGGAATAGCTATCCCTTGTTGAACTGATGAATTCGACTCCTTGGATGACGAGCTTCCACTTGTTGATTCATTCAAATAACTTTCATAAGTTACTTTGATTTATTCTTGTGAGAACTTACAACTTTGATAAACTTTTCCTTTCCCTTCCAACCAATGATTGATGTTTTTAACATTAGTTGTTTCTTTTGAGAACGAAACATTACTTTGCTTGTTAGAGGATGGATTTGGAAATTGAGGTTGGGTTGGTGTAAAAGTCACATATCTCTTTGCATTGACATTTAATTTCTCAAAATGTTGTTTTGGAAAACAAGATTTGACTTGTGATTGAAATCGGTTTTGAAACCGTTTTTGATAACCAACATTTGATTTTTGAAAAACTGATGAATCTTTCGAAAATTTCTTTTGATTTGAGAATTGAGAAGAAGTCCTTTGTTCATTTGGTTGAAAACCATTTCTTTGAAAGTTATTTTGTGAAAACCTTTTGTTTTGAGAATGATGAACAAAATTCTTTGTTTGTTGATTTTTCACAAAATTATCTTTGTTTGATTTTTGAAAATTTGGTTGAGACTTAGATGATGAAACTTGTTGAATTTTTGAAAAATCTTTTTGAGATTGAGCGGGTGATTTCTTAATGAAAGATCTGGTCTGAGATTTTATCTGAGCTGTTTTAGTCTCAATGGTTTCAGACGATTTATTGGACAAAATGGTTTGCTTCTTCCGAGACTCAATATTTTGCCAATAAACCTTATTTCTTTCTTTAGTCATTAAAATCCCTTGTTCTATTGAAATCTTTTCAAATTGTTCTTTGAAATTATTATCCTTTTGGTTTGGCTTTTGAAATCTTTTTCAACTGATTGTATTTCATCTGTGGGTTTGTCAGTTTTAACAACCCATTTTCTTTGAGGTTTTTGTCTTTGAAAACTGAATGAATTATTGTTGAGATTATTTTCGACGGTGCTTTGGTTTGAGAAAAATCCTTCTTTTGATGCTTCCTTGTTATCTTCTTCAACAAATTTTTTGATTTCAGGTTTAACTTTATCACCATTGCCCGAGGTAACAAACATCTTGTTTGGGAAGATAACTTCATCTGAACATTTGAAATTTGGATACACAACAATATTTGTTTCAAGATAATCATGACCCTTTTCTTTTAGGATTTTGTCGAACTTCTCAGTTTCCTCATAGACCTGATCAACAACCACTCGTGGTATTGTTGTTTCTTTCGAAATATCATCATCATCATCGTCACTGTCTGTCTGACTATCTTCAACTGTCACATGTCAGGATCATGAACTTTCGAAGTCAAGGGTTGGTCAGGGTTAATTTTAACCAAAGAATCATTACATTTTTCTTTACCCTTCGCTAGAGAAGTGACATTAATGACAGATAACTGAGAACAGTCAACAACTTCCTCTGCCTCAATATCACTCATATCATTAGAATCATCTTCGATATCAACAAAATTGTTTTGAGAGTTAGATGTCGAATTTTCAGTTATTTTCAAAATTTTGAATTGTTCGTTTTTGGTCAGAGTCTCATTCACAATATCAACAAGATCATTTGCATCCAAACATTCATTAATTCTAACAATACCATATGCATATCTATTATCAGGAACCTTATCAAACTCAGAATTATGCATTTCACAATCATAGGAAGTTGAATCAATCTTCTCCCTTTCGAAATCTAAAAAAGGAAGAAGTTTCCTTTGCTGTTCTTTACTAATCTCAGATGAATGATGCAAAGCAGTCAGTTTTCGATATAGTCGTTTAGCGGTATTACAACAGATATTTCGTTGTTTCAGTAAAATCTTAACCTCAGAACTCAGGCTATCCCTATCACACATAATATTTGTAATTTGCAAATCTACGTATTCTATCTTAGTCTTCTTTGATTCCAAAATTCTATGAGTTTCTTGAAGTTGAGAATTGTACTTTTTAGCATCATTACTAGCAGATATAAGCAAATCATTAACATAAGTAATTGCTCCATCAATTTCAGATAAAACTGAATCATAAGCACTAGAGGGAATATTGAAAGATTGTAAAAGAGAGCGTACCTGTGAAATCATGGGTGACTTGTGAGTAGAGGTCGAAACAAAGCACCTCCCAGTTAACTTCTCTTCATCCTCTTCCTCATGCATAGCGAACATTGCCCCATGAGTAGGGTTTCACATTTCTTCATCATCAAAACCTGATGACCAAATTTGGTAGGTTCCCTCTTCATCATCCATGCCTTTAGCCACAAGCGACATCCCTTTTGGTTTTGGTCTAACCTCCTCTAGCCTTTCCATATAATAGGCTTCATCTTTGATCCGATTCTTCTTTTCATCCCCCTTTCGCAACATGCAATCACAAGACATATGATTCGCTCCGTTGCAGTAATGGCAGTTGAATCCAGAGTCACCTTTCAGCTTTTTCTCCACCTTCTCCACCTTTGCATATTCAGCCTTAACTTCATTCTTTTCCACCTTCTTTTCCTCATTCACAGACTCTCCCGAGAAATTTCTTTTCATTTCACTTCCTCTTAGCTTAGCATTGAAAGGCTTCTTGAAAAATTTCTTCACTCGAGTGTTCGAGTAAAAAGCCACTGCCTCGTCATCAGAATTGACGATTAAGCCTTAATCTTCCGAATTCTCCTTCTCAACAACTTCTTTTTCAACCTCTCTTCTAGAAACCTTCTACACAAGAGTCAAAGGACCAGCCAGACTGATTCTTGCTTCCTCAGCTATCTCATTCACTTTAGATTCGTGTGCTTTTAACAAATTGTAGAGATCATTTAGTGAAAAATAGTCGAAACTTTGTTGTGTCTTTATCATTGTAGAGATCATTTCAGTGGCAACATTGGAGAGGCTCCGCGTGGACCTAGGAACCCGAGGTTGAGATGCAGGAGCATTACCCGAAGTTATTTACTACAACGGACTTCGAGGACGAAGTCTAGGTGAAGTAGGGGAGAATTGTAACTTCTTGTTTTGAGGTACTTTCACTTTGGACCCTTATTTTGAGATTTATTACATTTTGCTCCTTAAAATTCAAGATTTGTGGCTGGGAGGGGCCAATATTGCCATTTTTGGAATTATGGGGTGGATCCACGTACGCTGGGCGTACGGGGTGAAGTCCCAAACCCTAATATTTATGGTTTGGACTCTATTTATTCTTCATTAACTCTCAAACCTAGTTCCTTCCATTAGCCTCCATCATCTCAAAACGTTTTTGCAAACCCTAATCTACCTTGTGAGCATTTTTGAGCTTGTGTGTGTGTGTTGTGCCTTTAAAGAAGGAAGTAGACACCATCTTAAAGGAGTGAAGCACCTTAGATATGAAATTACATCATTATTTGACATCACTTGGAGGTATAAAGTTCTGAAATTGGTGAAGTTATACTTAGATCTTGTTTATGACTTATTTTACGTTCTTTTGGTCCCATAAGCTTGGTATTATGAGTGGGGGTTACTCTAATCCATTTGAGTTGTCCTTTTAGAGGTTTTGGAGCTTTTTGAGTCATAAAAATGTAATCTTGGACACTAGTTTCTTCTCATGCATGGCCTAAGTTGTCTGAATGGAATACGAAGTTAGGTTTTTATCTCCTGGGACTTGCCTAGCCACAGAAAGTCATAAAGGTGGAAACTATATGACTAAGATCCTTTTTTGAGCCTATATCTATATTTGAAAGGAAAAGTCTTAATGGATTAAGCATGACTTAAAGGGAAAGTTGGTTGTGGAGTACGCTTGGCGTACTTCAGAGTACGCTACGCGTACTCCCTTAAGCCCCCGATGATAGAACGTGCGTACGTTGGGCGTACTCAGCTAGGTTGACTCAGTTGACTTTTTGGAATTTTGACTTTTACCTTATTTTGACCAACTTTGACCTAGGGGTATTTTCGATTGTGTTTAACAATTAGTCATTTGGATGGATAGGTGACGGTTAAAGCTGAGATTCGGATTCGGAACCTCATCAACTATTGTTCAGATTGAGAGGTGAGTCTTCCTCACTATACTTGTGGGTCGAAGGTACCAAGGCCGCCCCATTGGATTGAATATCGTGTTATATGATAGTATGTTATTATGCTGTAGAGACATGTTAGATCGGTATCCTGGTATATGGGATGTTAGCATGCAGTAGTGATTTGTACATCTGCTTGTTTATTTGTTGAATGGTTATATGTTTATATGTTATGTATATGTCGACATGTTATGTTTGGTTCGGTTGAGGCGGTCCTGCTTTGTTTTGAAGGCCAAGATACCCGGGGCAGTCCGGATAGACTGTAGGCCCTACGAGGCGGTCCAGTCAGGCCGAAGGCTTAGAGAGCGGTCCGAATAGGCTGTAGGCCCTATGAAGCGGTCCAATCATGCCAAAAGCTCGGAGAGCGGTCCCGATAGGCTGTAGGCCCTGCGAGGCGGTCCAGTCAGGGTGAAGGCTCATTTGTGCATGTTGTTGTTTGTTATGTCTTTGTGGTGGTACTTTGGGGGAACTCACTAAGATTTGGATTATGGTTTTAGTTTATTGTTTCAGGTACTTCTGATGATTGCGGAAAGGAGAAGGCGTGACCGTACACATCCTCCTTTTTATGGCTTTATGATTTTGGGATACTATGATATTGATAAACAGTTTGGAAACAATGATTTGCATTTTATGATTATGGGTTGTTTTAAAAAGTTTAAAATTGTTGTGATTTTTGAGACATTACATGTATTCTCCCCCAAAGCATATAAAACTTAAAAGAGGGGCCGTAACACTGACCTTAGTGTGTGATTGTGATTTAGATTCGTTGGTGTGATGCTTGTCGTGAGAAACCGCAACTTAACACCTTTTTGAGTTTAAAATAAGCCACCAAGACTATTTTTTTTACCTAGCTAACCAAAGGGATATTATTTAATATGTGTCGGGCTGTATTGAATCTTAACTAAATCATAGGGGCTGATTAGCTAAAATGCATTAAAGTTTGGGACTGATTTTGTAAACAATTACTAAAGGAGGGGGTGAAATAGTTTAAATCAAATCAAGTTTGAGGAGGGGACTCATTTTGTTAGGAAATTCCAATGGAGGGGGTTGTTTTAAATAAATAAAATCAATGTTTGGGAGGGTTTGATTTGTAAAACCAACACAACATGAGGGTTGTTTTTAAATAAAAGAAATGGAAGTTTGAGGAGTCCCCTTCTCCTAATTGCATTTCCAGGAAAAAAGAAAAGCAACATATAAACAAATTTGGTCTCTCGGTTTTCTCGCCTAATTACGAACGAAATGAACGAAGAAGTAGGGTGGTGGTGATCGGAACTTACAGTGACAACAATGTGGTGGTTGATGGGAGGTCCAACGATGGCAGTGGGGTGGTGAGGGGCTTCGAAAGCCTCTTGCTACCTCGTTTCTCTTCTTCCTGGCAGCATACAACGAGAGGAAGGGAAAGGCAAGAACGAATTGCAAAAGGGAAGGTAGCAAGCACGTCGGTGATGGGGTCTGTAACGTTCATTATCCAGGTAATTTATAATTTTGACCCTTAATATGAGATTTTGTTGCAAAATTGGTCCCATGGTTGAATTATGAGGAACACGCCTTTTGTCTAGTATGTTGGGCGTACTCCTTGTACTATGGGCGTACGTAACTGAAATCCAAACCCTAATTTTTTGGGTTCAGACCCTATTTAAGCATCATTAAGGTGTTGTTTGTTTTTTTGAAGCAAAAATTCATGAAGTCTACGGACCACCTCTGTAACCCTCTTAAGTAGAAGAGGTGGACTAAACAAATGCAGACTTTAATAAGAAGCGTGTTTGTTTTTTTAACATCTACATGCTGCTGCAGATACTAAAAATCTAAAATAAACTGATTTTATAAATCGAAATAGTTTTATAATACCAAAAAATTAATCATGTATGACATTTCAGTAATAATTTATGATATTTCAACAAAAAATAATGATATTTCGACAAAAAAATAAAGATATTTTAGAAAAAAATAATGATATTTCATAAAGAAATTATCATTATTCAATATAAAAAATCAAAAAAAAAGAATTCAACAAGAATAAACAAAAAAAAACGAAAAAAAGGTAAAATAAGATTTCAGCAACATATAACCAAGATTTTAGCAAGAAAAAAGAAGAAGAGGTTGGAAGGGGCAATACAAGTGTTGCGCCAAACAGAACACCTGCAATGGTTTTTTTTTACTCTGAAGACTTCTAAAAAACAAACAACTGCGAGATTAAAAGTGATGCGCGCGTGTTGTGCGACACAGTAATAAGAGGTCTAAAGAGTTTTTTTTATAAAAAACAAACATCACCTAACTCACAAGACATCTTCCCCTCATCAGCCTCCAACCCTATTTCGTACCTTGCAACCCTAATCCACCTTTGTGAGCATTTTGAGCCTTAGAGTGTGTTGTAGGTGTTCTTGAAGGAGGGAGAAGGAAATGAAACCACCTTGGAAGCTCAAGACCTCTTGGATCCAGAAGTTTCTTGGCCCCAAGCATGATTTGGAGGTATAAAGTTTGGATCTTGATGTTTTCTTTGTTTAGATATTTTTAGCCTTGAGTTTATGTTCATTTTGGTCCAATAAGCTTAGTGTTCATGAGTATGGATTACTCTAACGAGAAGAGCTATCCTTTCAGACGTTTTTAGGTCTTAGGAACCATAAAAATGGGATCTTTTCCCTTATATTCCTACCATGTAAAGGTTATGATGTCTTACTGGTTTAAGAAGTTAGGGTTTTAAGATTTGGACACTTAATATCCATGCAAGATCATAAAGTTTGAAACTTTATGATTTAGAACATTATTTGGGGCTAGATCTGGGCTTTGGACAAAAAGACTTATGATAAGGAAAAGTTGGCAGGTACGTACGCTAGGCGTACCTTATGGTACGCTGCACATAACTAGTCGAGACCCCTCTTTTTGGCCAAGTGAAATGCATTACGCTGGGCTTAATAGCTGAGTACATCGGGCGTACTCTGCCTGAGTTAACTCAGTTGACTTTTTGATCTTTGACTTTGACCAGGATTTTGACTAAGTTTGACCTAGGGGTATTTTGGGTATTTTGAGTTGTAGACTTATATTTGGTCACTATTTGTTGTAAAGGTGATCGGTAGAGTTGGTATTCTGAGCAACATGTTGTTCAACTATTTCGTCAGACTGTAAGGTGAGTTTTCCTTACTATACTTGTGAGTCGAAGGCACTAACGTCAGCCCACTGGATTATGTATCCTAGTATACTAGATTGATGTTATGATGAGTATGTGGTATATTGATAGATCTATATGATTATCTGTTTGCTAATTATATACTTATTTGTTGCATATGTCAACATAGTATGGTTGGGTTGAGGTTGTACTACTTTGTGGTGTAAGCCAACAAACCCGAACAATCCAACCGGAAGGTTGTGGGCCAAGGGTAATCTAACCAGGTGGTTGTGGACCCAATATATATTATGTACTCCAACCAAAAGGTTGTGGGCCAGGGAAATCCAACTGGAAGGTTGTGGGCTAGGGTAATCCAACCAGGAGGTTATGGACCAAGTATGTGTTTTGTATATGTTCTGTTGTGTGGTCTTTTGGGGTAACTCACTAAGCTTTGGCTTACAATTTAAGTTCTATGTTTTACGTACTTCAGATGATCGGGGGAAAGCAAAGGCGTGATCATGCACATCCTCTTGATTTATGATATTTGATTTTGGGACACTCTGATATGTGATTTTACCTTTGGAAACAATGTTTTGTAAACAATTATGGATTTTGATTGGATATTAAAAATGAAAATTTTATCTTGATTTTTGGGATGTTACAGGGGGCTGCTCGTCGGAACAGTAAGGGAAGAGAGGGGTGACCGACGGTGGTTTCTTGGTGGAGTTGTCATGCTCTAGTGGGGCTTTTCTATCCAAGAAAAGAAATAAAATTAAGAGGTGATGTTCGTTCTGCTTTGTGATGAAAATGAAGAGTTTGAGGCTTCTATATATAGTGTTGAAGGCCTCTCACAAGCCATGCACCACCATGAATTCATACCTAGTCAAGTACTCCATCCTTACCATGCTTGTACAATTGGAATGAGTGTGCACAAGAAAGAAGAAGGGTAAAGGGGTAGGGGGTCACGTGGGTTAGGGTAAGGAAGACACAAAAATAAGATTTCTCATCTCATGCAAGCACATGTGTGCCGATGGTGAGGTCTTGATTTCAAAAAGTCACAAAAACCACTATAGTTGCATGTGTCCAAATCCCAGAATCTAATATTTTTTTTCGAAAGCGTTGTATCGTAGAGTAGAGTTCAAGGATTCCAAAAACCTTAACGGATTAATTTTTTGAGTTTTAGAACTCCGGGAAATCACATTTAAAGTTTCGAGTCTAAGTTGCCCGAAACGTTCAATTTTTCAAATTTTGCAAATAATTTTTGCTAAAAATATTTCGAGTATGAAATTAAATATTAGACCATAGTCTAAGTCCAAAAAGGCTCTCGAATTTTCCATATGATATGTGCAAGCGCCTCAACGGATCGATTCGATTTTAGCAGTTTAAAGAAAATTAGTGTTTTACTAGTTTATTTTCTTATAACCGTTGTAACTTTTTGCATGCAAACTCCGTTTTGGATGTTCTTTTTATTTTTGGAAACAGGGGAACATGTACTATGAGACTAGAATGTCTGCTTCGCTCACAAATGCTTAATATAAATTTTCAGTTTTTCAGACGTATTAATTAGGGTTGCATTTTGAGCTGTTTGATTCGTTTGACAGTTTACATATTTGGAAGAAAGATACCATATGGTATCTTATAATAGTGGAAATGACACTGTTTATTTTCGAAAACATGAACTAAAATTCAATAGATCAATTACAAAGAGGTTTGCGGTGAATTTACCATCTATGGTTTTTGACCTAAATTCCTGGATGTCACATTATGTAACACCCGTTGTCATGCATTATCTTTTCCAGTCCCTTATGCTTTTAAGAGTTTGAAAAAGAGTTCCTTACGCTGGGCGTACAAATTCGTACGTTGGGTGTAAGTAACACATTGTCACGGGTCAACATTTAAGTATGATGGGCGTACATGTGTGTACGTTGGGCGTAATCGTTTATATCCTAAACTCTAAACTTTTGGGTTGTGACCCCTATTTAAGAATCATAATCCCTCTTGGACCTTCTTATCACCAACCACCATATCCTCCAAAACCTAAAATCAATCCCTAGCTTTTTTGAGTGAGATTTGAAGCTTGAAAGTGATTCTTGAGTATTCTTGATAGAAAAGAAAGATCATTCAAAAGGTGGTGGTGCATCCTAGCTTCTAGATCCAAAATCTTCATCTCCTTGTCTACCTTTTAAGGTATAAAGTTCAAAACTTGGAGTTTATTTTGATAGATCTTTTTTGTTCTTGGATTTGAGTTCATTTTGTTCCAAAATATGGATCTTTGTGAGTATGGAATACTCCAGACCTTATAAGTTGTCCTTTCAGATGTTTTAAGATGTTTAGAGTCACAAACATGTTAGCTTGGCCCTTTCGCTTCTCCCATGCAAGAGTTATGGAGTCTTTAGTGAAGTGATATGTTAGGGCTTTGGGTTTTAGCTCTTTATAGCCATGCAAAGGCTTAAAATTAGCGACTTTATAGTTTAAGATTTCTTTTTATGGTCAGATATGAAGTTTGAATAAGTGTCTTAATGATTAAGACCCTAAATAGTGTAATGTTGGAATCTGTCACGTACGCCGAGTATAATTCTGGCAACGCTCAACATAGCTAGTTGCGAACCCGACTCCTCCTTCCTAACGCCCTACGCCCAACATAGAAAAGTGTATGTCGCGCGTACGGCCGCCATTGACTTTCATTGACTTTTGACCAAGTGTACCATTTGACAAGTTGTGAGGGTTTTGGATCTTAGGAGGGGCAAAATGGTCTTTTGCCTAAATTATGGATTAGACTTGGCTTGGGATTAGTGAAGTCATTTGTGCAAGGTGAGTATCCTCACTTATTCTTAACTGTGCGGTAGTATATATATATATATATATATATATATATATATATATATATATATATATATATATATATATATATATATATATATATATATATATATATATATTTGACCAGCTGGGTATTTGTGTTATTACTGTGATATGTGTTACCTTATGTGTGCCGAGACTTCTGGTAGTCTCTAGGGTTGATGATAACCTATAGGGCATGCTGTTTGTCCAATGAGTCTTCGTTTAGTCTCCACGGTTGTTGATAACCCATAACTGTTATATGTTTTGTATTGTATGTGGTATTTTGGGAAACTCACTAAGCTCCGTGCTTACAGTTGTTGATTAAATGTGTTTCTGGTACTTCTAAGGATCGCGGGAAAGCGAAGGCTTGATTGTACACATTCGCCTGTAATATATGATGCCCGATATTTTTGGGACACTCTGACATTTTGATGATGATTGTATTTGACACGGTGATTTTATTCGAATGGTTTCTATGAACAACGTTTTTATCTGAATTTAAAAATAAAAAATTTGGTTTGAAATTTGAGATGTTACAAGTTGGTATCAGAACCCTGATTTGAGGGATTTGGATGAACACTCGTGGGAGTCCAAACTCAAACTGAGAATCTGAGGGTTTTCATAAGAAATTTTCAAAAGTAACAAAGCATTTCAAAGGATAAAATCGGATGAAGCAGTGTGTACAATCAGTCAGAGCTTGAGCCGTAGTTTCCCAAAATATCTCTATTTATTTTATGTGTAGTGTTGAGATATTATCTTATGAACTGATAGAACTGCATGCTGAGTGATAGGCTAAGGATCCTTCAGGAAGAGTGTGTTAGGGTTGCGTGATCTGAGACACCTTTAGCTTAGGAGATTGCTTTTACAAGATTGAACCTATCCTTTTAATTTTCTTAGTGTATGCTGCATAAGTGTACATAGTTAGGATTTTATAGCCTTAGAATGTCTGGTTTAGCCTTTCTTCATGTTCTTTTTTTGGTTGTGGACTTGAGGTAGAATCATTTATTCAACTGTCTATTGAGTCCTATATTGTGTATGATTGGCATACACGAAGAAAATCACGAGGATACCGTAGATCTTTGTGACACGAAGTGGTGTTGGGAGAATGGTATAGGATGAGTTCCTAGATGCTTAGTAGTGGTTCGGAGGAACCTGCAGGGAGTTTAGGGACACCCTTGAGGAATAGAGTTCTTGTGAACTAGGGTATTAAGAGGATGACTTGAGGAAAATACAGATTGGTGTGGAAGGTAGTATTGGGCCCGTACTACTAAAAGCACCAGATCCGTACACGACTCAAGAATGAATCTTTGGGTGCTAAGGAACTTGCAGGAGTTTGTAAGTGTTTGTGTATGTGCTTTAGCATGTTTCTGATAGTTTTCTTGTGTGTTTCCATATGGTGGTTACCCGAGGTTCAGGCTCCAACTACACTGAGAGGCCGAGTGCCAGTGATGATGAGATCAGTAGGATCATTTCCGTCGAGGTGGCCGCGAATATCAGAAAGGCCATACAAGAGATGTTCAAGTCTATTAAGACCATGTTGATTGAGACTTTCGACGAGCGCTATGCCGCCGTCACTTAGGTTGTTGCCGCTATAGCTACTGCAATTGTTGCTTCTGTGAGACCGCAAGGGGGTGATTCATTGCGGTATCGGGAGTTCAACAACACGAAGCCATCAGAGTTTGATGGGACCCTTGACCCGATTGCCGCCATGAGATGGATTTCTTACGTTGAGGGTTGTTTCTACACTTACTCCTATCTGGAGAATTTTAAGGTTCATTTTCCGTTGAACCTACATCACATGGGAGTGATGGATTGGTGGAAGTATAACGCTTAGTCGAGGTATTATTTATTTTTCAATATTTTAGAGTTTTGGAATGGAACTCGACGAGTTGGGAAGCTCCAACTCATCGTGTAGGAGTTCTTTTGGACGCGGGTTTAAGGACTCGACTCGACGAGTTGGGGAGCCCCAGCTCGACGAGTAGACGCTGGAAAGGAAAACCCTAATTTTTAGGGTTTGCACCGTATGAAAAATGCCTTAAACCCATTTGATAGCCTCCCTCATCACCCTCTTTGTCCAAAGAAACCCTATTTTATGATTTTCCTATCATTGTGAGGTGTGAGAGCTTAAAGAGTGCACTGTTGGTGTGTGTTTGAAGAGGCTTGAAGGAGGAAGTGCATAGCTAAAGAAAGAGGCTGTAGATCCGATGTCTTCACTGTTGAGGCGTTCATATTGAGGTATAAAGTTGATACCTTGATCATTCATTTGCTACATCTCTCCATTAGAGGGTTTTGTGTCATCTTAGCTTATTCTTGGGTGACTCTTGGACTTGAGCATGGTTTGAAGTTATGACTTCAAATCTGGACACCCAATGGCCTCTTTGGATATAAAGTTTCCATTTTTATTAAGTCATGACCGTCCCTCATGTCCTAAATCTCTTAATAAGCCATGTTGGAGTGTTTTAGCCCCTTAATGCCATGCATGGACGTAAAGTTAGAAACTTTACGAGATTAAACCACCCTAGAACCTCAGATCTGCAATATGAAACGTTGAAGCAAAGAGCTAGAGGCTTAATCGGTCAAGACCCTCTTCAAAGGAGTTAGGGTTTGGGTCTAAAGCTTATTAGACGATCTCAGGGGTAAAGTTGGAAACTTTACCCTCCTAGACGTCTCTATGGTTAGGGATCTGAAGTTTGGAACATTTGGGTTCAAGAAAAGAGCTTAATGCATTAAGTGGGTTCATAGACTAGAGAACTCGGTGAGTTCATAAGGGAACTCGACGAGTTGGCTTGAGGTCTTCCCGATCTTCTGGACAATGTTTAAACTCGACGAGTTGATAAGATAACTCGGCGATTTGACTAGGGCTTTTCCCGATTTTCTGAGAGTTGAAGGAACTCGACGAGTCAGAAAGTGCACTCAACGAGTTGGGTCAACATGGACTGTTGACCTTGACTCTGACTTTGACTTTGACCACGGTTGACCAAGTTTGACTTTAATGGTATCTTTGGTATTTCGGGATTTTGACAAAGTTGGTCACACGATGATTGTAGGCAGTTGAGTTCGGAGCTGTGAGTCGGGATTTGGTTGTATCGGTTCAACATTTTTGTGAGGTGAGTCTCCTCACTATACCAATGTGTCGAAGGCACCAAGGCCGGCCCATTATGTGTTATGTGGTATGCTAGTTGATTATGTGGTATGTGATATCCTAGTTATCTTTGTGATACTTGCATGGAAGACCCCGGGGGGAGCCCGTGGCACTTGGATATCAGACCACATGGGGGAGCCCATGTCATTCCAGATAAAGACCATGGGGGAGCCCATGACACTTGGATATCAGACCATGTGGGGGAGCCCATGACATTCCAGGTAAAGACCATGGGGTGAGCCCATAGCACATAGGTGTAAGACCCTGGGGGAGCCCACGACACCCCTATATGTTTATATGCATGGCTTATGGGATTGATATGGATTATATGGTTACCTGGATTATGTGGGGTATGCTTTGGGGAACTCACTATGCGTTAGCTTACAGTTTGTTGGTTGTTTCAGGTACTTCAAGATCTAAGGGAAAGGGCCCAGCGTGATGGCATGCACTCTCTGGCGTTTTTGTTTGGGGACACTCTGATTTATGAATACTTTATCTGATGTTATGGATTTTGAAAACAATTGTGATTGGGATTTTATAATTTATGGAAATGATTTCGTTATTTAAAAATGAAAAATTTTATTGAAAATTTGGGCTGTTACAGGAAGTTTATGTCGGGTGACTATTCTCTTGTATAGTGTTCTGCGGTGACTTGGGAGAGATTTACTGAGATGTTCAGAGATGAATTTGTGCCGGTGGTTGAGAGAGATAGGTTGGCCCAAGAGATCCTGTCTCTCAAGAAAAAAACAGAGACGGTGATTAAGATCACCAACATGTTCCAAACCGATGACTCGAGAACTAGAGGCCAGAAGGGCTGCACTTGCAGCAAGTGCGATAAGGGACATGAGGGACCGTGTCGGTCAGGGACTATCTGCTAAATGTATGGAAAATAGGGGCATATGGAAAAGTATTTTCCCAAGGGATTTCGGGTTTGCTTCAATTGCATCCAGATGGGTCATTTGAGGTCCGAATTTCCTCAGCTTGCATCAAGGACAATTCAGGCTCCTGCTCCTACTACCTTGTGTATTATTGATGGCTGGAAGGGGAAGGCTGAGGCTCCGAGGGCTCTACGGAGAGCATTTCATCTGATGATAGAGGAGGCCCGATCAATGCTGTATGTCGTGGCTGGTACTTTCCTTATCATTTCTCTACCTGATCTAGTGTTATTCGACTTGGATGCGAGTCAATATTTTTTGTCATCATCCTTTTGCCATGATTTGAGCATTTCACGTGAGGATCTAAGTATACCATTGAGGATTTCTATAGCAGATGAGCATGAGGTCTCTACTAATGACATTTTTCGGGGTTGTGTATTAGAGATTTTTGGTTATGGGTCTCCGATACACCTTATCCCTATTGTGATGGGAGATGTCTGTGTTATCATGGGTATGGATTCGTTGAGCCGGTTTGGGGCTGCGATTGACTATGAGCGGAAATTGATGATGGTTCGAGATCCTAGTGTGGGAGTACTTACCATTTACAGCGAGGGTACCAGATCAGGATCAACTTTATGCTCTACTGCCAGGGCCAGGTAGTGTTTGCAACATGGGTGCATGGGTTATCCGAAATATGTGATGGATACCCGGATTGACGAGAAGAGATCAATTTCCATCTTTGGTGTTCCTGTTGTGAGTGATTTCCGTGATGTTTTTCAAAAATAGTTGCCTGGTGTGACTCCCAAGAGGCAGGTGGAGTTTCAGATCGACCTGATCCCTGTTGCGGCACCGATTGCCAAGGCACCGTATCGCCTTGTGCCACCTGAGATGTAGGAGTTATCTTCTCAGCTTTAGGAGCTATTGTTGGGTTTTAAGCATTCTAACACTCCTATGGTGTACATGCAACCTTATAAACCTTGGATCTATGTTTTCTCTATTATACATGCAAATATTAACTATTCCAAGGTTTCATCCTAACTAGCATATTATGAAGCACCTATACTACAAAGTTCTAGTTAGATGACATACCTTTTGATGTAGCTTGATGTCTTCAAGCTTTAAGAGCTTAGCCCCAATAGTGTGGAAGCCTCAAATGGAATCACAAATCACCAAAACACCTTGGAAGAACTTGAGAGAATAGGTATGCACACTAAAATCGGCTCACTCTTATTTTCACACACTTGTGCAAATTTTGTGAGCCAATGACCCCTTTATATATTATGGAGGATTAGGGTTACATCCATGTAAACCCTAATACCCATGACCTTTCATTTACATAGGATCCATGGGTTAAAAGCTCCATGGACCATCCATGAAAGCTTAGCCCAACCTAAATGAACTTGGCCTATTCCATATATATAAGAGTCCATATTTAATTAGTTCTTTTTGATCACTTAATTAATTCTAAATTAATTCTTGATCAATACTAATTAAATAATATGATTCCATATTAATATATTAGAACTTATAATATATTAATATAAATCATAAATATACTATTCTCAAAAGACTATCCATATAAATTGTGCCGGTGAAGTGCAACCCAAATGGACCATGCCGGGTCGGGTCAAGTACATACCAAATATAGTTATGGACTTAGACATTAATCCAACAGTCTCCCACTTGGATAAGTCTAAAACTATTATTGAGTATGACTTCAAAACCTAACTGGCAATCGTAGCTCTTAAAGCCGCTGTCGAACTCTGACCTTGTCAATGACTTGTCCATTAGATAAGGGATCATATATTCCTCCATTCTAGATATCATATGGACTGAGACATGGATTATAATCATTCTCTCTGTCCATTTGTTGTTTCCCGATTTTCGATTTATGATGACTGACTGATTGAACAAATCAAATCAGTCCTGGCTTGGCCAAGCACTCATATGTGTCATCGCTAAATCATCGAGGGGCCCACAAATATCGCTTTTATCCCGTAGGTAAAAGGATTGGATAAACTGTGACTCATATGGCTTGTTCTACTACTTGTTGAATCATACACAAAGGCACGTTTTATAACATCGAGTTACCAATGCGTTTTCGTGCAATCAATGTATAACCAACTCATAGTAACAACTCATATCTCTAGGTTTTAAGAATATAAGATATTATCGTCTCATGATCACTTGTGATAAAATCCATGAAGTGATTCAAATGAGCGCGGGTTGAATCCAATACTCAGAACTTATGAGCACTCATGAATGTTGTAGCACCACTTTGTCCACCAACTTGGACCTCTACAAACCAACCCATGACAGTCTTGATTCATATCTACTTCCAACATATGAGCGACTGTGGATGGTTTGGATAACTTAATCATTCAGGAAGAGCGACTTAGTTATTCTGGAAGTCAAAACATGCAAAGTGAAACACAAGAATAAATGAATCAAATATGGTATCAAACCCTATGAATATAAATAAACACTTTTATTTATCACCATACTGATTACTCATTATTCATTGTTTCGGTTTTATCAACTTTATACTTGAATTAAAAACACTAGTTGTCCCATGCTCCAAGCATGTACACTATGTGTTTTTTAAACAATAGCTTTGCCATACACCAAGTATGCACTCTATGTTTGTCTATGATCCTTACTTTGTGAAATAAACCAATTGAACATAGTTTCAATGATTCTAATTTCACACTCCCAAATCCTTATCGAAAAACGTCAGAATTTCAAATTCCTATCATTTATCGAAATCTGTTTAGATTTTAAACTTATATGCACTGACCCTCCTGTAATGAATATGTACAAAGTCACAAAGACTTGTCAACAGTCATTATAAGGTATTCTAATGGAGATCAAATCCATGGAAACTAAGTCTCATATTCAAAGTACATTGCTTTGGACATGCTTCTTGCATTAATATTTCTAATCTTACACAGATAACTTCCACCTATGGAGACAACTCCATATTCTCATTTTGACTATCACTTCTGAATAAGAGATGCCTCTTTTCAGAATATGTCAATATGGTCCTTCCAAAATTAGCACTATACTTCCAACTGTCCCTGAGCAACCAATCTTTGGTAAACCTCAGATTGTCCTCGACAATTGCTTAATCATTTTAGTCATATCCAAATCTAGACCTTTTCCCTTCTTAATGCCTCTGGGCATTTGGAAAAATTTAGAAATGACAAATATTATAGCACATGCAATCGATTCTGTACCCAAAGCAAATGGTACACGATTCATGATGTCTCACATAAAGACATGATTCTAGACCAGTCTTTTGCTACAATATTTTCATTTGCCATGTTTTTCAAAATTTGACTATGAAGAGGGATGCCGTAATCATAATCGAATTTTGAGAACGCAATATATAGAATTTCCTTAAGTTGAACCAATCCAACATGAAATTCATATATATATATATATATATTCTTGAATAAGGATGATTAAGGTCTCAATCTAAGCCTTTAGAACTGAAATGAAGTATATCCTCTCCCTTAATTATAGCAAAACAACTTTTTCAATCCCTGCAGCCTCACGAATTGAAACTTTTGTTTTCTATAATTAACATTGCTAACTTGCAACACTAACAATAATTATCATGCTCCCACTAACATGATGATTATTAGCATAACACTTATGCTCCCACTAGCTTTGACATGTACTCAGATATCAGCTGGACTTCTAGAAATCAATACTTTATTGAGTTTCTTACCAAAGTTCAGATTTCTGATACGAGATTCTTTGATAAAACTTTATCAAAATCATACACCTTTCCTTAGATAGCAAGCATGTGTGTCTAAACAATTTCAGAACTATGAAAAGGGATGCCGTAATCATAGTCTCAATTGTTTAGACCTTTTGCCATCTGCTTCAAATCTACTTGGTGGAAGTGTTTCCTCACCATCATTTTTATGAATCGGAGAGAAACCTTATGACCCTTAGATTTTATGGTGTATGTGTTTTTATCCATGTGAATCGTCAAAACCATAGTCACAAGACAAGGATAATGACAAATCCAAACTCATATGGACTGAACTTATGCAATCTTAACTTCTTGCCACCTGGCAGTACAGGGCCTGCCATTGCTTCCAAGTTGGTATGCAACCAATTGAGAACTTTCAGAACTCCTATGCAAAGCCAACTTTAACTGGAATGGGCACAGAATATGTCAACACGATAGGTTATAAACCTCAAGTCGTGTGCTAGTGAAGAACCTCAGGTTTTATTCTTGATTAGTTCTTGAAATTCTTTTTAGGATCTTTAAGACTCCCACTATCCTCTTGACATATAAGACTATCTTGCCAAATATTCAAGAGATAGTGCAGATTCTTTATCAAGACAAACACTTCACACAATTGGCCTTAGTTGGTCTCTGTTTTATCCAAAGCATCACAACTTACCAATTTCAAATGTACAAGAGTAGGACACTTTTACTCTTACATTTGACAAGTGTTTTAAACCTTTCTTTAAGATATGTCACTCAAGTTACAATCTTGGAGTATGACTCTAAGAATTGTTTTGGAACGAAGTATGACTCATCTTCCTGATCTAACCATTTCAACAATTCATGGCTCCTCTTCTTAGTCATAAGAGTGCACTAAGATGACCTTTAGAGGACTAATTGTGTTATGATTTCTAAATCATTAAGATGATCACAAACATGATACTAAAGTACTCTCACATCTTTTCAGATTTGATAAACTTTTATCTTTCTGCCTAATTTGATTCTTCCCATTCGTTCTGCCATACATTGAGACTTTTCCAATGTTTCAGAATTATACTTAAACTTGTAAGTATAACCATTTTTACTAAACTTTAGTAAATCAAATAGTCTTAACGAGCTTTGTGGTGGACATGACCAGTGCACAAGAATGTGTACTCGATCCCTTTAGTCCTTCACTTGACTCACACATCCATGTGAACAAGTAATTAGTCTTGATTTTCCAATGCTTGAAAGTTCTCATTCATCATACTATTCAACTTGCATGATTCCAAGTTTCGGTCCAATTGAAACTTGGGTGATGAGGAACTTTCCTGATTTGGTAAATTTAGACACTACCACAAATGAAAGAATCAAATCCATTTTCCAATATTGCTGTCAGTGGAATCATATAAGCAACAATTTTCCACAAATGCCATTGTAAGGATACTTCAAATAAATAAAATTAAACAATTTTCTTTTATTTTAAAACTTTGCGGAAAAACTTATCCTTACAATCCACATGGAAAATTGTTGTTATCTATTCCTTAGCAATATATCATAACTTCTTAAGCAACTGCTCAAAATTCTGATGCGATCGAAATCCACCTTCTCGATCAGAATCAACATATACTTCCTTTAAGATTTCTCTCTATTCTTTGATTCTTAAAACATCAACATGTGACCCAGTCACATCATGTAATGAGGATCTCAGAATAGAACTTAACAGAGTTAGATAATGGGCTCTACCTGATGTAGAGTCAAACTTATTGACTTTAACATCCTTAGGTAAATTTGGAAGCTTTGCAATCAACGCCCCTTCCTTTGGCAAAATAAACATATGGACCCTTTGGTAATGGGACTATCTCAGACTTAGCCTTTCTCTTTACCATTTGGTCAACCGGGTTGACTATGGACAATCCCTTTCCATTGGGAAGAGAATGCTTTTTCTGGATTTCCAGTGTCACCATTGTCACTGTCCATAAAGTTTTTGGGAAGTTGATCTTCTAATCAAATTTGCTTTACTATCGTTCCAAATCATTGCTGATTCAGCAGCACCAAGCAAATAGATATGATCATTAAGGTTCATGTCATAGTCTGTTTCATAGTAGTCCCAAAGGAACTCACTATGTGACTTAGAAAGTGATTGAACATCCAACTTTCTCAAGACTTTGACACCCAACTCTCCTGGCTTGTCAATATGTGACTTCATCTCTAAGATGTGATCACACATAGACCTTGCTTGCCATTAGGGCTTGAGTGACCTTGAACTTGTGGGTTAGGGAGAATAATTGGAGGAGGTGGAGGAAGAGAAGTATGACTTCCATGAGCCAAACTCGGGAAGTCATATTCATTAGGAAAGCTTGGTTTGGGAAGATCATTGTTGTCTAAACCAGACATCAACAATGGGAGAAATTCACGTAAAGTTGATTTAAGTCCTTAATATAACACCCAATATGATATATTAAGGCTAGGACCCAACAAACTATTTTATAACTTGGAAGAGGGATGCCGTAATCCAAGCTATAAAATATTTGAAGGTTGGTGAATGACGATTCACCAATTTCCACCAAGATAAACGAAATATATTATTAGGTTTTAATTGGTTTTGAAACTCCTAGATTCTTTTGAGATTCATTGAACTTTTCAATGGCATGTTTCAATCTCGAGTGTGCCCTTCAGGTTTTGTGACTGGGATGCCGAGGATCACAAAACAAGGTGTGAAGTAACCATGCAAATATACTTGGTACCCTTAATATTTACCCCTCAATCGATGTGCCGGTTAACCACACACGCTCCAACGATACTATGATAAACATTAAGTTACCTTTTGCCTACCTTGTTAAGTCCAGGTTAGTGTGCCGGTTAACCACACACGCTCCACTAACAGCTTAAACAAAGTGCAAAGTGTAATTTCATGGATTAGCACCTTATTCACATTTTCCTAAGTAACTAAGATTGGGAATTTATAAGTGTTTAGTTACTTAGTATTTATCATTATACTTTTAATGAAGGTAGAATTATAGTCTTTATCCTACCCGTTCGGCTAACGACCCTCCACCAGTCAAGGAAGCGGTGGGTGAGAGTGGACACCCATTAAACTGCCATTTTATAGGCAGTAACCTTATACCCCCCTTATAGACCGGCTTTGTGAATGAGGCCTACTAATGGTAAGATTGAATTTATCTTATACATATCTATATAATTAAAATTATAATAATAGTATAAGGGTTGAATTTTAAACTTTTAAAATTCTAAGGTCTAGTTTGGAATTAAAGTATACATGGGGGGTAACTGTACAAATTCCAAAACTTGAGGACAAGTTTTGAAACCTTTCAAAACTCTTGGATTTTTCATAACTTATGAGTTTAATTAAGGTTTAATGAAAAAAAATTCAAGTTCCATAACTTGAGGACAAGTTATGGAAGACATTAAATCATTTAATGATGACATTAAAAATAGTGACTCTTCTATTTTCATAACCTATGAGACTTAATGACACTTTAAAAAGAAAAACTCTTCACTTTCCATAACTTGAGGACAAGTTATGGAGTTCATAAAAACCATTAAGATCAAATATTCCAATTAACACAATAATCAAATAATTTTTCTATGATCTAGATTAAACTCATAAGTAAAGATAATTCACATCAACAATTTTCAAGAAATTAGATAATCATATAAACTAATACAAATCTTGAAACTTTGACAATTATCCTTTGAAGACTCTTGGAATTCATAACCTAAAGAGTTAATAAATGAGACATTTCACATCCATAACTTATGGAAGTTTCAAAACTCTTAAGATCATAACTTTAAAAAAAAAAAAACTTTTGAGTTCCAAAATTTTATGACAAAATTTGTAACTCCTTAAAACCATTTAGATCAAACTTTTAATACTAATAAAATAATCATATCATTTTATCTTTTACTAAATTTGACCTAATTCAACTCATATAGCAAATGATTCAAATTTTACAAATAATTAGTTTTTCACAAAAACAAGTAATTATCTTAAAATTTGACAAACGTCATGTTTTTTTTTCTTTTTTTTCCAACTTTGAAAATAAAACATTTGCATCAATATAACAGAAAACAACCCATGGCTCTGATACCACTGTTGGGTTTTGAGCATTCTAACACTCCTATGGTGTACATGCAACCCTATAAACCTTGGATCTATGTTTTCTCTATTATACATGCAAATATTAACTATTCCAAGGTTTCATCCTAACTAGCATATTATGAAGCACCTATACTACAAAGTTCTAGTTAGATGACATACCTTTTGATGTAGCTTGATGTCTTCAAGCTTTAAGAGCTTAGCCCCAATAGTGTGGAAGCCTCAAATGGAATCACAAATCACCAAAACATCTTGGAAGAACTTGAGAGAATAGGTATGCACACTAAAATCGACCCACTCTTATTTTCACACACTTGTGCAAATTTTGTGAGCCAAGGACCCCTTTATATATTATGGAGGATTAGGGTTACATCCATGTAAACCCTAATACCCATGACATTTCATTTACATAGGATCCATGGGTTAAAAGCTCCATGGACCATCCACGAAAGCTTAGCCCAACCTAAATGAACTTGGCCCATTCCATATATATAAGAGTCCATATTTAATTAGTTCTTTTTGATCACTTAATTAATTCTAAATTAATTCTTGATCAATACTAATTAAATAATATGATTCCATATTAATATATTAGAACTTATAATATATTAATATAAATCATAAATATACTATTCTCAAAAGACTATCCATATAAATTGTGCCGGTGAAGTGCAACTCAAATGGACCATGTTGGGTCGGGTCAAGTACATACCAAATATAGTTATGGACTTAGACATTAATCCAACAACTATTAGGAAAGGATTTTATTCGGCCAAGTAGTTCGCTGTGGGGAGCACCGATCCTATTTGTCAAGAAGAAGGATTGTTCGCATCGAACGTGTATTGACTATCAAGAATTGAACAAGCTGACAGTGAAGAACCGTTATCCGTTGCCAAGGATTGATGATATTTTCGATCAGTTGTAGGGGGCGTATTGGTTTTGAAGATTGATATGAGGTCTGGTTACCATCAGATGAGGGTGCCAGAGGAGGATATCGTAAAGACGACCTTCCGAACCTATTATTGGCATTACGAGTTTGTGGTGATGCCTTTTAAGCTCACCAATGCACCAACATCGTTCATGGATCTCATGAACCGGGTGTGTAGGCCCACGTTGGAAAGGTCAGTGATTGTCTTCATCGATGACATCTTGGTCTATTCGAGAACCATGGAGCATCATGATGAGCATTTGCGTGAGATTCTCTAGGTTTTGAGGATGAAGAGGCTATACGCCAAGTTCTCCAAGTGTGAGTTCTGGTTGCACGAGGTTCAATTTTTGGGAGACCTCGTCAATCAGAATGGTATCTTGGTTGACCCAGTCAAGATTAAGGCAGTTATGTGATTGGAGGTTCCGAAGTCTCCATATGATTCAAAGTTTCCTCGGTTTGGCAGGATATTATCAGAGATTCATTCAAGACTTCTCCAAGATTGTGGTTCCTCTCACTAAGTTGGCGAGGAAGGATGTTGTGTTTAGATGGGGACCTGAGCAGCAGGCGTCATTTCATACTCTTCGGCAGAGACTTTGTGAGGCACCGGTACTTGCCCTCCCTGAGGGAGTTGAGGATTTTGTGGTTTATTCTGATGCATCTATTTCGGGATTGGGTGTCGTGTTGATGCAAAGAAGGCATGTGATCGTGTACGCTTCGAGGCAGCTGAAAGCCTCATGAGGCAAAGTATCCTACCCATGACTTGGAATTGGGGGAGGTGGTTTTCGCCCTTAAGATTTGGTGCCACTATCTTTATAGGGTTTGATGTAGTATCTACACGGACCACAAAAGCCTGCGATATCTTATGGACCAGCTTAATCTGAACAAGAGGTAAAGGAGGTGGCTAGATGTAGTTAAAGATTATGATTGTGAGATTTTGTATCACCGAGGAAAAGCCAATGTGGTGGCCGACGCCTTGAGCCGGAGGGCAGTCAGTACCTCGATTCAGCACGTGTGTTTGAGGATGACGGTGATCACTCCAGTCTTGGAGATGATCAAAGATGCATAGTTGGATGACATCAAGGAGGAGAATCGTAAGAGTGAGCGGGTTTCTGGCTAGGTTTCGGCCTTTGATATTGATAACAGGGGGTTATTGACTCTTCATGGACGGGTTTTGGTACCGTATACTGGTGGGGCTCGATGGATATTTGAAACGACCCAAAATTATGAGGTAAAAATTTCATTTTAATTCAACCAAAACATTAAGTATCTTTAAGACAACATTCAATATCCGTTATCTAAATATTCAAAAGTACTTTATAAGAAATTAGCTATCAGAGTACAACCCCAAAATATCATAATGCGGAAAGCTGGGTAGATGCGTTGCGATCAAGCCAGGCCCTTCCCTTTCAAACCGGAAGTACCTGAAACCATAACCATAAAAACCGTAAGCACAAAGCTTAATGAGTTCCCCAAAATACCACATATCAAACACATAATGGGCCCCTCCCGGCATCGGGCACCACCCGACGTACATATCTATCAATCAACGGGCCCCGCCGAATGAGTGTAACGGGCCTCGCCCTAACTCGCACAATGGGCCCCGCCCATCATACAAACATGCAAGTATAAAGAGTAATAGCGTACAAAATAATCTTTGGGACCCACCCACAAAGCATACGAATACATACACATGCAAAAGTCATGCAAACATCTAGCACCCTAACATAATAAACCCTAGGTCGGCATTGGTACCTTCGACCCGCTAAACATGATGAGGAAGACTCACCTCAAGTTGTCGAATATCTCAGATAAAAGCTCGGACTGCCGATCCAGAAAATCCTCGCGTGCTAGCACCAACACATAATCCCAAATTAATAATTGGTCCACAACCCATAGCTAGGATCCAAGTCCGATTTCTCAATACTCAGGGTAAAAGTACATTTTACCCTTTCCTCACTTGGCCCAAAATCCGAGGCCCACCAATAGCATCAAAAGCCCATTTTGGCCTATCTTCCTAATTGGCCCAAAACCTATCTTGGGCCTAATCCAAGGAGGCCCAAACTCCTAAAAGATACCCAAAGTTTGAAATGGGCCCAAGAACCAAAAAGGCCCAAATACAAAAAACTAGGGCCCAACAACGCCTAAAAACCACATCTCACGTCGTGAGAGGTCACTTAATCAGATCCCAACTCATTACGACTCAACATAGTCAACTCAGTCAAGGGAAAGTCAACGGGTTTGCGCTCACGTCCTAAGAAGACTTTCTCACGTCATGAGCCCTAAGCAGATGACTAGAAATGGGACCAAACGCTTCTCACGCCGTGAGACCTTGTGTCTCACGTTGTGAGAACAATCCGAGGCTAAAAACCCAACCTTTAATTCCTTAATACATTAATCCTTCAATCCTACTTCTTTAATAAGATAACAAGGACTCCAAAGGCTAATAAAAATTATTACTTGATGGATATGCTTGCCCGAAGCATGTCCTAAACCCACCTTAGGTCAAAATGGAAAGAAATGGCCCCAAAATCAAACAAGATTCATAAATTATAACCAAACTCCAGATCTATACGACTAAATCATTGAGAATGACTCATTGATCCATAACGTTGCCAACTTTATGGATCCTAAGCATGCAATCCAACATAAACATGCAAAAAGGAGCTTAGAACTTAGAGCTAGCAATTAAAGCTCATAAAGATTGGATCTTGGACACTTACAATGGTCCAAAATGTGCACAATATGATGATGATGAAGCCTCCTTTATGAACCAACACTCTAGAACCTCTTCTTCTTCTTCTTCTTCTTCTAGCCACCAAAACACTAAAATGGATTCAAAATCACCAAGATGGATTAGGGTTAGGGTTTTCTAAGTTAGGGGAAGGTGGAGGCTGAGAAATGAACACTAAAACGGAGATAAGGGGGCTTAAATATGTAGGAAACCCTAAAACTTCATGGGCTTGGGCTACAGTGATCCTCACATCGTGAGCTCTTATTGCTCACGTCGTGAGGTCAGTCCCGGATAGAATCTTCATGTGGCCCTCCTCACATCGTGAGCCTCCATGCCTCACGTCGTGAGGACTCCTTTTTCACCAAAATCAAACATTTTGACCCTTCAAAACCCTAATTTAATTCATCCAAGAAAACGGACGTTACAACTCTCCCCCACTTAAATTAGATTTCGTTCTCGAAATCACTCCTTACTACCTCCCAGCCAAACCGGACACCTAGAACACTTCTACCACTACCCATGAAGAATAACCATTACTATTCTGCCTAAAACCGAAATTCTAAACCCTGTCTGACCCTCTGACAGACAACCCATGGTGAAACAATGACATTATAATTCCACTTCGTACCGAATGAAAATAACACTTCCATTCCTTGATTATCTTGTTGTTTCCGCTGAAAACATAATCACTGACCGATCCTCGCTGCCAAAACTTTTCACTTGGTAGAAAACTTAGATAATCGTTCGAGTAAAAGACTCATACTAAAGTTAACGAAGCCATGAACAAAATGAGCAACAAGATACAATCTGGGAGTTCAACATTCTAGTGTTAAACAAGACATTGATTCCTTAACTACCGAACCGATACACTGCTGCTATAATTCTGAAACCCCATAACCTTCTGAGTTAAGATCTTGCATATATGTATATATATATATATATATATATATATATATATATATATATATATATATATATATAT